>NC_064860.1:49452131-49467131 GCF_024139225.1 Suncus etruscus | reverse complement strand
CATGGCAAAATCTGCTGGTATTCAGGTGCTTCTACATTTGTACCCACAAAGCTCAGTGAACATGTCTTGCCTGGTATATAACAGAGCATAGGCTTGCACATAAGACTTAACTCCTGTATTCTCACTTTGTTCCCTAAAATTACTTTTGCAGTGCAGCATATTAAGTAATCATTTTAGATGCAAGGTGCTTATAATCACTATGGGTTATGCAAAGTTCTATGTTATAGATGTAATCTAAAGGAGGAGATTGGAGATCTTTTTTGTTTTTTGGATTTGGGCTACACCTGGTGGTCATCAGTGGCTACTTTAGGTTCTGCATTCAGGGCTCATTCCTGCTGGTGGTCAGGGGACCATATGGGATGGCAAGGATCAGATCTGAGCAGACCATGTTCAAGGCAAATGCCCTACCAACTGTGATATAACTCTGGACCTTTTAAATAAAAATTTGAATAACTTTTTGGCTTTATATATGAGAAGCCAGAAGGGATAACTATTTATTATATTAATAATACTTTATTGACTTTTGCTGGGCTGCTTAAGCTTGGCAGATATTTTGGGGCTTCCCCGAGCTTGCATCAACCTGGAAACTTTGATCTTCTCTGGCATTCATCCCCTGACAGCTTGCCTCGGCTGAGGTAAGTGTTTGGGGGCTGGAGTTGCGGATAAAGCTGACTCTTCTGGCCCCCTTAAGCCCACCTATAAGGGGTAGGAGCAGAGGAGCACAGCTGCTCCGCTTTGCTGAACGGCCGTGCACTCCACCTAGCCAATGAGTACCACCACAACACGTAGAAAAACCCACAGCGTAAGTGTGACAATGGGGAGACTACGCAGACCAACTTCAACCATAGAGAAAGAAGATGGAAACTCTGTTAACCCAACAATGGCCAACTACCTAAGCAGTCTTTCAGAAATGGAGTTTAGAGAAGAAATATGGAGGTTGCTCACAGAACTCAAAGAAAGTATAAATCAGAACACTACTAAAATTCAAGAGAATATGAAGATAGAAATCAGAAAACTACACACTAAAATTTCAGATCAAATAACAGGTCTGAAAAACTCAGTAGACGAATTGAAGAACATAATGGATGAGATTTCCAACAGGTTAAAAGCAGCTGAGGATAGAATTAGTGCTTTAGAAGACGAGATGCATAACAACTTTACACAGCAGAAGAGATTGGAAAAAAGCCTTAAATCAAAGGATCAGACAATGGAAAAGTTACTCAAAGAATATGAGCAGATGAAAATAGAAGTCTTTGATAAGCTCAACAGAAACAACTTTAGAATCATTGGAGTCCCAGAGACCTAAGAAGAAAATCTTCAGGAAGAATCAATGGTCAAGAACATCATCACAGAGAAACTTCCAGAGCTAAAGAAAACATGTGACCAAATCATGCAAGCCCGAAGAGTACCAGCTAAAAAAGACCCCAGGAGAAACACCCCAAGACACGTCCTAGTCACCATGCTGAAACCCACAGATAGAAATAGAATACTGCAAGCAGCAAGATCGAAAAGGGAAATTACATTCCAGGGAGCATCCTTGAAATTTACAGCAGACCTGTCACCAGAAACACTCAAGGCCAGAAGGCAGTGGTGGGATATAGTGGCAAAACTCAATGAAATAAAAGCTTTGCCAAGAGTACTGCACCCAGCAAAACTCACTTTTAGGTTTGAAGGATGTATACATGGCTTCACAGATAAACAACAGCTCAAAAACTTTGCAGACTCAAAACCAGCCTTAAAAGAAAAACTGAAAGATCTATTCTAAAGACAAGACAGAACAAAAAACGCACCAAACTTCTACACAAAAATGCCAATAAATCCCATGACAATTATTTCTCTCAATGCCAATGGACTAAATCCACCCATAAAGAGGCACAGAGTGGCGAAATGGATCAAAAACCTGAAGCCAACCTTCTAATGCATACAAGAAACACACCTGAATAGTCAGAAAAAACATAGACTCAAAATCAAAGGCTGGAGGAAAATCATTCAAGCAAACAACACCCTTAAAAAAGCAGGGGTGGCCATATTAATATCAGATGACACAAACTTTATACTCAGAAAAGTAGTAAGGGACAAAAATGGATATTATGTACTAATCAAGGGATTTGTACAGCAAGAAGAAATCACTCTCCTAAACATATACGCACCCAATGAGGGACCAGCAAAGTATTTAATACAATTGTTGACAAATCTGAAGAAGGATATCAATAATAACACAATAATTGTGGGAGACCTCAACACAGGTTTGTCAACACTTGATAGGTCAACCAAATGGAAACCCAACAAAAATATACTAAACCTGAAAAGAGAAATGGAAGAAAGAGGCCCAGTAGATATATATAGGGCACTCCATCCTCAGAAACCTGGATACACATTCTTTTTTAATGTACATGGATCATTATCCAGGATAGATCATGTGCTGGCACATAGAATATACCTCCATAAAATAAAAAAGATAGACATTTTGCAGGCTACCTTTGCTGACCACAAGGCTCTGAAGTTTGATGTGAACTGCAAAGGGACACAGAAGAAAAAATTTAACACCTGGAAGTTAAACAGCCTCATACTGTATAACCAGTGGGTCTGAGATGAAATCAAGGAGGAAATCAAAAGGTTCCTGGAAACAAATGACAATAAAGACACAAACTATCAGAACTTATGGGACACAGCAAAAGCAGTACTGAGAGGAAAATTTATAGCTTTGCAAGCACACATCAGGAAGGAAGAGGAGCTTACCTGAGTAGCTTAATGACACAGTTAATAGAACTAGAAAGTGCTCAACAAAAGGACCCAAAAATAGGGAGACAGAAGGAAATAACAAAGCTGAGAGCAGAAATCAACAAAGTGGAAACCCAAAAAACAATCAGAAAGATCAACGAAAGCAGAAGTTGGTTCTTTGCAAAAAATAAACAAGATTGATAGACCATTGGCAAAACTCACAAATCAAAAGAGAGAGAAACTTGATAATGCATATTAGAAATGAAAAGGGGGAGATCACTACAGATACTGCAGAGATTCAAAGGGTATTCAGAGAATACTTTGAGAACCTCTATGCCACTAAATATGAGAACCTGGAAGAAATGGATAAATTTCTGACTCATATAACCTTCCACGGTTGAATAAAGAAGATGTAGCATATTTAAACATCCCCATCACTATTGAGGAAATTAAAACTGCAATCAAAAATTTGCCCAAAAACAAAAGTCCAGGCCCTGATGGATTCACGAATGAATTCTTTCAAACCTTTCAAGAGGAACTACTACCAATCCTGGCCAGGCTCTTTTATGAAATTGAAAAAACAGGAACACTTCCAAATAGCTTTTATGAAGCCAACATCACCTTAATAACAAAACCTGATAGAGATTCTGCCAAAAAAGAAAATTACAGACCTATATCCCTGATGAACACAGATGCAAAGATCCTCAACAAAATCCTGGCGAACAGGATCCAGTGCCTCATCAAGAAGATCATTCACTTTGATCAAGTAGGTTTCATCCCAGGAATGCAAGGCTGGTTTAACATCCGTAAATCTATCAATATAATACACAACATAAACAACAACAAAAAAATAAAATCACATGGTCATATCAATAGATGCAGAAAAAGCATTTGATAAGGTTCAACACCCATTCTTGATGAAAACTCTCAGCAAGATAGGAATAAAAGGAACGTTTCTCATTATAGTCAAAGCCATCTACCAGAAGCCAGTGGAAAATATTATCCTAAATGGAGATAAACTAAAATCCTTCCCTCTAAATTCTGGTACAAGACAAGGCTGTCCTCTCTCACCACTCCTATTCAACATAGTACTGGAAGTACTTGCTATAGCAAGAAAGAGATATCAGAAAAAAGATATCAAGGCAGAAAAAGATATCAAGGGAATCCAGATAGAAAAGAAAGAAGTCAAGCTCTCACTGTTTGCAGATGACATGATACTCTACTTAGAAAACCCTAAAGACTCTACCAAAAAAGCTTCTAGAAATAATAGATTCATATAGCAAAGTGGCAGGCTACAAAATTAACACACAAAAATCAATGGCCTTTTTATACACTAATAATGATAGGGAAGAAATGGACATTAAGAGAACAATTCCATTCACATTAGTGCCACACAAACTCAAATATCTTGGAGTCAACCTGACTAAAGATGTGAAGGTTCTATACAAAGAAAACTACAAAACACTGCTCCAAGAAATAAGAGAGGACAAGCGGAAATGAAAACACGTACCTTGCTCATGGATTGGCAGGATCAACATCATTAAAATGGCAATACTTAGAAAAGCATTGTACAGATTTAACGCGATTCCTCTGAAGATACCCATGACATTCTTCAAAGAAGTGGATTAAATATTTCTGAAATTCATCTGGAACAACAAACAACCTCGAATAGCTAAAGCACTTCTTGGGAAAAGGAATATGGGAGGCATTACTTTCCCCAATTTTAAGCTGTATTACAAAGCAATAGTTATAAAAACAGCATGGAATTGGAATAAAGACAGACCCTCAGATCAGTGGAATAGGCTTGAGTACTCAGAGAAGGTTCCTCAGACATATAACCACCTCGTTTTTGATAAAGGAGCAAGAAATCCTAAATGGAGCAGGGAAAGCCTATTCAACAAGTGGTGTTGGCACAACTGGTTAGCCACTTGCAAAAAAGCGAACTCAGACCCCCCAGCTAACACCATGTACAAAGGTAAAATCCAAATGGATTAAAGACCTTGATATCAGAACTGAAACTATAAGGTATATAGAACAACATGTAGGTGAAACACTCCAGGAATTGAGACTAAAGGCATCTTTAAGGAGGAGACAGCACTTTCCAAACAAGTGGAAGCAGAGATAAACAGATGGGACTGTATTAAGCTGAGAAGCTTCTGTATCTCAAAGGAAATAGTGCCCAGAATACAAAGGCCACCCACTGAGTGGGAGAAATTATTCACCCAATACTCATCAGATAAAGGGCTAATATCCAAAATTTACGAGGTACTGACAGAGCTATACAAGAAAAAAAACAAATAACCCCATCAAAAAATGGGGAGAAGAAATGAACAGACACTTTGAAAAAGAAGAAAGGCAAATGGCCAAAAGGCACATGAAAAGATGCTCAACATCACTAGTCGTCAGGGAGATGCAAATCAAAACTACTATGAGGTACCACCTCATGCCATTGAGATTGGCACACATCACAAAAAAGGAAAACAAGCAGTGCTGGCGGGGATGTGGAGAGAAAGGAACTCTTTTTCTTTTTTCTTTTTTTTTTTTTTTTTTGGTTTTTGGGCCACACCCGTTTGACGCTCAGGGGTTACTCCTGGCTATGTGCTCAGAAATCGCCCCTGGCTTGGGGGGACCATATGGGACGCCTGGGGATCGAACCGCGGTCCTTCCTTGGCTAGCGCTTGCAAGGCAGACACCTTACCTCCAGCGCCACCTACCTGGGCCCAAGGAACTCTTTTTCACTGCTGGTTGGAATGCCATCTAGTACAACCTTTATGGAAAGCGATATGGAGATTCCTTCACAAACTGGAAATTGAGCTTCCATACGATCCAACCATACCACTCCTAGGAATATACCCAAGGAACACAAAAATACAATACAAAAATCCCTTCCTTACTCCTATATTCATTGCAGTGCTATTTACAATAGCCAGACTCTGGAAACAACCAAGATGCCCTTCAACAGATGAGTGGCTGAAGAAACTGTGGTATGTATACACAATGGAATACTATGCAGCCATCAGGAGAGATGAAGTCATGAAATTTTCCTATACATTGATATACATGGAATCTATTATGCTGAGTGAAGTCAGAGGGAGAGAGAAAGATGCAGAATGGTTTCACTCATCTATGGGCTTTAAGAAAAATGAAAGACATTTTTAACAGTATCTCAGAGACAAGAGAGATGAGGGCTGGTAGGTGCAGCTCAGGACATGAAGCTCATCACATAGAGTGAAGGGTGCAGTTGGAGAGATGACTACACTGAAAACTATCATAACAATGTGAATGAATGAGGGAAGTAGAAAGCCTGTCTCGAGTAAAGGTGTAAGGGAGTGGGGAGGAGAGAGATCTGGGAAATTGGTGGTGGGAATGTTGCACTGGTGAAGGGGGGTGTTCTTTACATGACTGTAATCATACAACCATAATCATGTTTGTAATCACGGTGTTTAAATAAAGATAAAAAATAGTACTTTATTGATCATCAACCATAAGGAAAAGTACAAATTGCCAGCATTTCCCGCTCTTCAAGCTAGACACCGTCTTGGACTGTAGAAGTCTGTTTAACAGCTGGTTTTTTTTTTATTTCATTATTTACTCTGACCATTTCCAGAAATGTTAGCAGAGCCAAAAACAAAGTAGGAAAACCCCATTCTGAGAATAAAAGGATTGGTGAAAATAATTAGAATGGCTAACCAGTTCTGGGGTCATCTGTTTTTATGTTTTTATCACATCAAAAACTTCATCACCTGACATTCTACAAAATACATGACCTGGAGATTTCAAAATGCTTTAAAGTGACTAAAACCAGGAAAAACTAAGAAGTGTTCATAGCCAGTCTCATTGTACTCTAAAGAAACTGCTAAATATAAAATTTTATCTTGGGTGGAATTCTGACACACATATACATATTACAGTAAAACTAAGAAATTCTCAAGTAAGTAGATAAAATAAATATATTATTATGACCCTCATTACTTATAAAATCATAGCTATGCCAATATGATACATTAAAGGGGAAAGACTGATGATATAACAGTGCTCTGTACATTTCAAATTATTCAATAAATCTGTATTAATTATAAATTTGAAAATTATTTAAAGTCAGAATTTAATGTATATATTCACTGAAAACATCTACATCAACATTTTTTTCAATTTCTTCAGAATTATTTAGCCATTTAATATACTATCTGGCTATGGCAATATATTTATTGTAGTATATTTTATAGTATATAACCATTATACATCAATTTATAATTATATATTTAAATATCTATTTATATTGAGGTTATCTTTGTTTATCAATCAGTAATAAAAGGTATCCTAAATACATTTCCACATAATTCTGTAAATCAAAAATGAATTTAGTAGAGGACATGAGACAGGCAAATATCTTTACTAGAACATTTAAAATAAATAGCCTAGTAAAGATGCTTTAGTAAGTTACCCAGACCCAGCCTTAGGTACATAGGGTTCAATTTATAGTTGGAGCCTCAACAAACAGTTTAGGATATAGAAATATTGAAAATGCCAATATAGAACTTTCATCATGCAAAAGGATAATGATGAAGATTACATTTTGTATCTTTAGGAACTTCTCTAATGAGAAACAACACTTGCTACGGGCCTTTAAGTTTGGAGGCACTAGAAGCCAGTCTTGGGAGTTCTGCTCAAAACTTATGATTGATCATAATAGAAGGCTGTCATTCTTGAATGATCCACACCAGAAAAAGACTCAGTAGTGAGCAAGCAGCCAAAGCAATCAATCATACAATCTGTCATAGAGGCCCACATGGCACAGAAAGATACCTCTGGAAGTTTAGATTCACTTTCAATATTTCCTATATAAGAATAAAAATATTGATGACTTGAATTCTACAATAAGGCCACATGTAGTCAAAACTATGCAAAATTAAAATAGAAAATTTTGTTTTATTATAAGGCAGTACAGACACCCAATGGATATTGATTAGTGGTGACTATTCAATTCCAATAGGAATGAGATATATTCTAGAAACATAATAACTTACAGAAATAATCAGTTCACAACTGAAGATAAAAGTCATTTTGATAGGGCCAAACAGCAATAGAAATAGGCCAGAAAGATGTAAACTTCACAAGCAAGTAGTTTCATCAATTAAAAAATTGTTTTTTTTTGTTTTTTTTTAAAGAATATTCATATTATTTATTTTTTTACCAATATTTCAATGTTCTTTTTATTTAAACACCGTGATTACATACATGATTGTGTTTGGGTTTCAGTCATGTAAAGAACACCACCCATCACCAGTGCAACATTCCCATCACCAATGTCCCAATAATATATATAACAAATAATATATAATATAGTATTATATACTATAGAATATATATTATATTATATATTACTAATAATATTTATAACTAAATAACTAAATTATAAACTAAAATTCCCACAGCTGTAAATCAAGCAGCTATCTATGAAAATAGTTGTCTAAGAAGGTTAAGAAAGATCCTATCATTTAAGATTCATAAGTATACTCAGAATTCAGCCTGTTACATAGATGTTTGCCATAGCTGTCATTTTTTTACTATTAAATACATATATTTCATCCCCTCCCTTTCTATAGGCCATTTAATACTTTAAAAGTAATATGTTCTTACATAATTTGTATTCATCTTCAAATAAAAGGACTCAGAATTAGCATGAAGACATAGGGTGCTAAATCAAGCAAAGTTAATTTTGTAAAGGTTCTTACATTTCTTTTTTTTTTTGTTTATTTTTTTGTTTTGGTTTTTGGGCAACACCCGGCATTGCTCAGTGGTTACTCCTGGCTGTCTGCTCAGAAATATATCCTGGTAGGCACGGGGGACTATATGGGACACAGGGATTCGAACCAACCACCTTTGGTCCTGGATCGGCTGCTTGCAAGGCAAACGTTGCTGTGCTATCTCTCTGGGCCCAGGTTCTTACATTTCTAACAACAGAAACTATATCTTCATTTTCTCATTCTCATGATAGTGCCAGACACTATCCTATATGATTAAATACAGTTTTTGCTAAGTCAAAACATTACATATTTTTATTTATTTATTTATTTATGTATTTATTTATTTATAAAATGTACTCATTGGTTTTGTGTCTATACCTACTTGTGCTCAGTGCTCATGCCTTGCTCTGCATTCAGGGATCACACCTAGCAGACTCAGAGAAACATATGGGGTGCCAGGGATCAAACCTGTGTCAGCTCATTGCAAGGCACAAGGTAACCTTATGTGACATACTATCTCCATCCTCCATACACATTTTTTAAAAGAAAGGAGAACTTTGATATTTTATATCTTAACTAGAATATAATTTAGTATTGAGTGACTATAAGCAAGGGGGCAGAAGAGATAGTTTGAGAGCTGACCATTCGACAGGAGCACCGAGTTCACCAACATTCTCAGTAACAACATGCTTCCGAGATGCTCTAAAGATTATGTGTGAGATTGCAGCATCTTGGAGAGGACTGAATCTATGAACAGAGGCAATGAAAAGGGAAGGATAGTTACATTTTTCTTGCTTTGCCCAGCTCCAAAGTTTGCACAATTGAGGGTAAAGACACACTGACAAGGCAGTAATTTCTGCCTCAGAGAGAAAGAAGTGAGCACCACCATTTGGGAGTTTCTCAAGAGGCCTCTTCTATCTCAAAGAGACAAAACCTAGTCTGGAGTGTTTTTCAAATAAACACAAAAACAAAAGAATTGTGAACACACTTCTAACAGTTCCTACATCTAAGTAAACAAACCACAGACCTTTCTACCACACTAGAAAATGAACCATGGGAGATAACCTAAATACTTTGTCTCAGCCAATGCCTGGAGTGCTCTTGCAGTCAGCATGGTGATCTCTGTAGCAGCATACTTATCACACACAACAACTGCTAGAATTGGCAATACTTGAGCCCTGTTCTGAGGCTTCTCCTTCTGAAAAGAGAGATGAATTGGATCCTGAGTAACTTCAAAAGAGCAATGAAAGCCCTACCAAAAAGTCACAGAAGATTGTCAATACTCAGATGGCTCTCCAGGCTAGAGAGAGAGTAAGTGAATAATTCTAGTCCTCTTTTCCAGGAAGGGTGGAGCAAGTAATACTGGCACCTAGTGCCATAACATTCAGGGCACTTCTCTAGGGAAAAAAATGGGCAACTGTCAGCATCTGGCACAACTCTGCTGGGTTGAGAAAAAGCACACAGTGCCAATACTTTTCCCACAGGCACTGTAAGAGAAGTGAAACAGCTGCTTCAATAGACAAATTTGAAAGACTCCAAGAATGTCTATCTGTGCTAATTGGTGAAGGTCCTTTTCTGTCATGTCAGCTTCTAAAGAATAAAAGCAGTGACTGTGTCTTCAAATGTCTAGATTTTATCAATACTACAAAGAGCATGAAGAATTAGAGAAATTTTACCAAACATCATCTTTGAATGAAGTACCAGCATTATGAAAATTCCAATTACTTTATTGAGCAATGGAAATAACATTTTAAAATGTGGATGAACCATCATTGATTCAAAAGTTTCAAAGGAATCTGAAGCAAGAGCAAAGCTAAAGATATCATATTTACTCTTTGAAAAATATATTACAAAGTTTCAGTAATCAAAACAGCATGTAGTGGTATATAAATAGGCCCTATTCCATTGGACCAAAATAGAGAGCCATGAACAACACACACATGTACTGTTAATTGGTCTTCATAATTTTACCAAGGACACACAATAAGGAAAGAAAATAAATGGTATTGATTAAATTGTGCATGTCCATACAAAACAATAAATCTTGACTCGTAAACTCAAAATGTCTGAATCAATAAAACTAAACTCATAAACCCATAAACACAAAAATAGACTCAAATTGGAAAGCAATGTAAATATAAACATAAAATTATAATAAACCTAGAAGACAACATAAAAAATTACTCCTTGAAATTGTTCCTGACAATAAATTTTCAAAAATGGCATCAAATCACAGGAAAATAAGAAGAAATAAAGACAGGAGGAAAAATAAGGAGGAATCTACTTAAACTAAAAGCTTCTGCAGACCAGAAATCAAACAAATGAAATCAACAAAATGAAGCAACTACCGTTGAGATGGCATAACATGTTTATACACCACATATCTGATAAAAGTTTAATTGTAAAAAAATATATCAATAACTTATGAAGAAATAGACAGTCTGAATAAAACTTTTTTAAATATTCAAGACATACAAAAACCTTTCAAGATGCTAGTCATCAGGAAAATACAAGTGAAAAACAAGAGAAATCAGCACAAATCTGTTAGCATGGGAATTATACAGAAAACCAAAGACTAACAGATACCTTATTATTTTTGAGGATGAGAAAGAAACAAAATATTTTCATTGATATTCAAAATAATTGAAAACTGGATTTTAGAGGCATCTGGATAGGTTCCCTAATGTTCAATGCAGTATTTTTCCATAGTAGTTAAGATACAGAAGCAACCTTCATATCTATCCTTGAATAAATGGATAAGAAAAGCTGTGATAGTCACATATCATGGAATATTATTTAGCATGAGCCAAAGGAAATCATGCCATTTGTAACTCTCAGATAAACCATATGGACAAGAAAATCAGACTTAGAATAGAAGCAAGAAGAGAGCAGAATGGTGGTTTTTTGGGTTTGAAAAAGTGGAAAAATGGAGAGGCATTGGTCAAACTGAGCAATATTTCAGTTCTAGAACATGAACACTTATAGTTGATATACCACCCAGCTTAGTACTTCGCTGAACCAATGCCAAAAAGTTTACTAAGAGGGATAATTCTTTTCATCAAAAATAATAAAATTAAAAATAAAATCAGGGCCAGTCTCTTTGTATGGGGATTAAGGCCTTTCATGTGACCAACTCCAGTTTGATCACCATTACTATATATAGTACCCCAAGCACTGCTTGGAATGCTCTCTGAGAAAGGAATCAGGAGTAAATCTGGAACATGGCCCCAAAACTAAAGAGAATAAAATAAAATGAAAAGGGACAGAGAGATAATATGAGGTTAAGGAACTTACTATGCATATGAATAATTTCTGTTTGATTGATCCTTAAACAACAAAATACTCTTGAGCACCTACAGAAGTGACCCCCACCCACCCACAGGGATCAAAAGAGATCAGAGAGTAAAATCAAGCACCACTGAGTGTAGACAACTTAAAAAAATTAAAATAAATAATTTAGGGAGTGATAAGTATGCTTGTACCATGAATTTTGATAATGGTTTCATGTACATTTCATTCCTATTTTCACGGTAATCAAATTGTATAGATGAATGTGTCCTTTTTTAGTGTGTGTGTGTGTGTGTGTGTGTGTGTGTGTGTGTGTGTGTGTGTAAGCTACCACGAAGATTTTTGTTTTCATTTTGTATTGAACAACTAGACAGATGAAATGTTTAAAAGTATTACAGGAACCACTCTGGAAGAAGAAACTATAGTGTGTTGGGCTCAGGGAGCAAAGGAAACATTTGATAGGATTGAAAGAGGCAGTTTGAAAAAAGGAAAGTCCCTGAGAGTAAAAATTCGCTGTCTGTCTGGTATGTGTGTTTCTGGAGAAAGCTTGGTGGTGTGTCTGGAAGTACTGGGAAGACCACACAAATGCTGATATTGGATCAACTTCCATGCCGGGGTGAGGAAGTGTCCCTGGGGGCTGCTAATAGGCACAGTAGCAAAAACTAGGACAACATAGAAATTGGAAAGCATTTCTCCACCAGCACTTTCTTGAATCTCTCTAGTGGCCCCTACTGGCCAACAGAAAATGACGCCAAGACTCAGTATCCCACAGCTGACTCTAAGATTTAACTTGATATGTCTTTTCTGCGCTGCTGTGTACAGTATTCTTGCTGATAGGGTTTTATGCTTCACACTTTACTACCTTTGACTAGTAGGGGATAGCGGAAGTATTGGTGGCGGGATGTTGACTCTTTGAAGAAATTGGTGTTAAAACATCATAAGCCTGAAATTCAATCAGGAATAACTGTAATTTCACTATGATTTAAAAATTAAATACAATAAAGAAATATAAGGAGAAAAAAGAAATAAACTAAGAAGGAAAGAAATAAAGAAATAAAGAAAAGGAAGAAGGAAGGAAGAAAGAAAGAAGAAAGAAAAAAGGGCGAAAAGAAGAAAGAAAAAGAAAGGGAAAATAGAAAAAAAGAAGAGAAAGGAAAGAAAGAAAGAAAGAAAGAAAGAAAGAAAGAAAGAAAAAGAAAGAAAGAAAGAATGAGAGAGAAAGAAAGAAAGAAGAAAGAAAGAAGACAGAAAGAAAGAAAGAAAGAAGGAAGGAAGAAGGAAGGAAGGAAGGAAGAAAGGAAGGAAAGAAGAAGAAAGAAGAAAGAAAGAAAGAAAGAAAGAAAGAAAGAAAGAAAGAAAGAAAGAAAGAAAGAAAGAAAGAAAGAAAGAAAGAAAGAAAGAAAGAAAGAAAGAAAGAAAGAAGAAAGAGAAAAGAAAGAAAGAAAGAAAGAAAGAAAGAAAGAAAGAAAGAAGAAAGAAAGAAAGAAAGAAAGAAAGAAAGAAAAAGAAAGAAAGAAAGAAAGAAAGAAAGAAAGAAAGAAAGAAGAAAGAAAGAAAGAAAGAAAGGAGAAAGGAAGGTAGGAGAAAGGAAGGAAGCAGAAAAGAAAGAAAATGAATGAATGAATGAATAAACCTTTTAAAAAGGTTGAATTTCTCAGTGCCTAATATCAGGTCTATGAAGGAATATATTAAGTGATTATAAAATAATAGCTACAATCAGGGCTGGAGAGATAGCATAGAGGTAAGGCATTTTGCCTTTCATGCAGAAGGATGGTTGTTCAAATCTGGCATTCCAGATGGTCCCCCGAGCCTGCCAGGAGCAATTTCTGAGTATAGAGCCAGGAGGAACCCCTGAGTCCTGCCAGGTGTGACCCAAAAACCCAAAATAATAATAATAATAATAATAATAATAATGATAAATAATAATAGCTACAAATATTATAAAGGGTGCAAAAGATATAAAGAAAAATTTACATAAGGTAAAAAAAAAGCTATTGATTGATGATTAAAATTGACTTTCAGAATTGTTTCAAGAGCACACAGAAAAGAATATGAGATGATACAAATTATGACCAGGGTAAAAACTTGCAGGAAAACTTTAAAAAGAAATGCTTCAATATTGAACTAACAAGTTTATTAATGAAAAGAAACAAGTTCAAGTTATTGAAAAATAAACTGTATGTGTTTAGACTTCATAAGAACAATTTTCTTTAAGATCCTTTATGCCTATCTTATCAATAACCCAGAATTGTACTATCCATTGCTCATGGAAAACTGGTGAAAAAAAATTTAACAATAAACAGGAAAAATGACAACATTTTAAGAGGACCGAAGAAAAACATATCCAAATCTTTTAAAACTCTTGCTATAATTATTCACCAAAATGTAGAAAAAGATTGATTTGGGCTAATCTCTCCCAGCTTTGCTTTGCATATGTCAGATTTTGGGCTTTATTCCCAGTTCAAAGGAAAAAAATAGAAAAACTAACCAGTAAATTATGCTGTATAACCACTCATATACCATAATTATATGACTGTGGTATTGTTTTTAAAAGACTGGTCATACATTCTTATTTTTATGAAAAAATTAATATAGCTTCTTAGGAAAAATTATACAGTATTAAATGGACTAATTATAGAAAGGAAAATAGTCTTTTCCCCAATCCAAGTGTAAATCTAAATTCTTTTCTTGGTCCTTGGTGTATCTTTTCAGAAAATTATGTAAGACATACAGTCCTGACACTTGTTTGATTCACTTAATAATATGTCATTGGAATTATTAGCAAACGGACTTTTATAAACAGTTGAACAGGTATGAGGTCTGGATGTCTCAGAGTTTCTTTAGTTAGTTTCTGTTCATAGAAACGAGGTGGTTTCCAAGACTTTTTTTTTTTTTTTTTTGCAAATACAAGCTATGATTCAGTGAACACCCTTATTCATATAATTTGGTGAGTTTATGTGGCTACACCTGAAATATAAATACCTTTAAATGGAATCAAAAGTAGTCTACATTTTAAAATTGTGATGGCTAGTGCAATTTTAGCTCCTCAGAAGTTTTCACCAGTCTGTGACCAGTCAAGAAACTAAATTGTAATCTCATTGCTGATTTCATCAGTAATATATCTATCTATATCTATCTATCTATCTATCTATCTATCTATCTATCTATCTATCTATCTATCTATCTATCTATCTATCTAAACATTTAGATGCATTTCCTTATATTTTGAGTAGCTTGTAAATGT
>NC_064860.1:49351098-49452095 GCF_024139225.1 Suncus etruscus | reverse complement strand
TAGCCTTAATGCTATCATAAAATTAAAGTCACATATGTTGACAGTTTCCTCAGAATACAACTAATTAGGTGGAAGGTTCTTTATTTTGTTAGTTAGTTTGTTTTGTTTTGTTTTAAATTTTGGCCACAACCGGTGAAGTTCAGGGGTTACTCCTGGCTTTGAGCTCAGAAATCGCTCCTGGCTTGGGGGGACCATATGGGACACCAGGGGATAGAACCTCGGTCTGTCCTAGGCTAGGGAGGGCAAGGCCTTACCCCTTGCGCTATCGCACCAACCCTTTTTTTTTGTTTTGTTTTGTTTTCATGAAGAAAAGTAGTTCTTTGCCTATATATGTATTGTAAATATAGTATCAGTTATAAATACAGTTGTAAATACAGTATCAGTTGCTCTTTAGGAACTCTATGAACATTTTATTACTCTACATTTAAGTGTTGATTTTATTTATAGTTCTGAATTTATCCATCTTTTCATTTATGCTGGTTATTTTCAACTACTGATTTTATAGCTTAATTTGTACTTCATATTTTCTCTTCCTTTTTTCTTTTTTCTTTCCTTCTTTCCTTCCTCCCTCTCTCCTTTCTTTCTTTCATTCCTTCCTTTCTTTTTCTTTCTTCTTCTCTTTCTCCCTTTCTTCTTCCTCTTTCTCCCTTTCTTCTTTCTCTTTTTTCCTTTTCCTTTCCTTTCTTCCTTCCTTCCTTCCTTTCCTTCCTTTCTTTCTTTTCTTTCTTTCTTTCTTTCTTTCTTTCTTTCTTTCTTTCTTTCTTTCTTTCTTTCTTTCTTTCTTTCTTTCTTCTTTCTTTCTTTCTTTCTTCTTTCTTTCTTTCTTTCTTTCTTTCTTTCTTTCTTCTTTCTTTCTTCTTCTTTCTTTCTTTTCTCTTTCTTTCTTTCTCTTTCTTTCTTTCTTCTTCTTTCTTTCTTTCTTCTTTCTTTCTTTCTTTCTTTCTTTCTTTCTTTCTTTCTTTCTTTCTTTCTTTCTTTCTTTCTTTCTTTCTTTCTTTCTCTTTCTTCCTTCCTTCCTTCCTTCCTTCCTTCCTTCCTTCCTCCCTTCTTTCTTTCTTCCTTCCTTCCTTCCTTTCTTTCTTTCTTTCTTTCTTTCTTTCTTTCTTTCTTTCTTTCTGTCGTTCTTTCTTTCTTTCTTTCTTTCTTTCTTTCTTTCTTTCTTACTTTCTTTCTTTCTTTCTTTCTTTCTTTCTTTCTTTCCTTTCTATCTTTTTCTCTCTTTTTCTTTCTTTCACTTTCTCTCTGTTTTTTCTCTTTCTTTCTATTTCTCTTTCTTCCTTTTTTTCTTTCCTTCCTTCCTTCCTTCCTTCTTTCCTTCTTTCTTTCTTTTCTTTCTTCTTTTCTCCACATTCAGTGATGCTCAGGCCTTACTCCTAATCCTACACTCAGAGGTTGCTCCTGAAGGGTTTCCAAAGTTTGAACCTAGATCAGACTCATGCAATCAAATCCTCTGTCTACTGCACTATTTTGCTGGTCCTTTATTTTATACGTTAAAGGTAATTATTTGAAGGGTAATTTGAAATTACTGAAATGACCTTCCATATGCCCCAGCACCATTTGCTTAATCATATGGTCTTTGTTCCCTTATTTGAAATATTATATTTATCATATATCAAATTCCCATGTAATTTTTTCTTTATGGTCATTCCATTTTCATTTTTGTCAACTGGTGTGTATATAAGATATTTGTGCTAACTCATTTTAATTATCATAGCATTATTAACATAATGTATTATTTACATATACTAATTTTTTTGTGAAAAAAAACCTTTATCTTGTATGTTTAATTTTCTTTACTTTTTATTAAAATGATAGTGGTTTTTAAAATATTTTATTTACATACATTGTCTTGTGAATCACCAACTGCTTATATCTATTTATGTTATCATCAAATATTTGCTTTCTACCCATAAATCTTTCACGTAATTTTCCCATTTTCTGTTTCTTCCTTTTCTGGTAAGCCCTAATTTTATATATTTGTGCATATACATTTTCTTCTTTCTACATATATACTATAAATGAAAAGAAATAAAGTACCAATAAAATAGCACTATTCTAAGAAATGTTAATAATAATGTCTTGCATTCCATTCCAAGTGGAAACAAATTTTCCATTTACCTGTGATTATACTGAATTCATAGAACAATTCACAGACTGTTTATTCTACTAAAGTGAATGAGGTACCTCTCATGTATTACTGAATAAATCCACATTGTTTTATATAATTGTTATATATGTATATATAAATATACATATATATACAGATATATATATATATATTTGGGTGAATAAACTATTTCTCTTAATACATATGATCAAGCTTATTATGCCCCTAATAAAAAGCTTTTTTTTTAGGACTCTGTCTGTTACTTATTGCCATTTATTAATAATTATACTTCAGAGGTACTTTCACCTCATAAAAAATAAAATAATCATTAAATGACAAAATATTGGTTTCAAAAAAATTACTTTTTCAATGGTGGGAAATTGCATACAGCATAAAATTTACTGTTTTGATGTTGTTCAAATATGAAATTTCAGTAGTGGTATGCTCATCGTGTTGTGCAACAAAATTTCAAGAATTTTTATAGCTTACAAAATGAAATTGTATATCCTTTAAACTACAGCTTCTTATAAATTCCACTCTCTGGATCCTGGCAATGGCCTGTCTTTTAGGTTTTTAAATAACATTTGTTGCTTTGTTTCTCTTTCCTTTGAGTTGATGTATTGGTAGCTACTTCAATAATGACACCAAATGGCAATAATTATATAGATAATGAAGTTTGTGTTTGTTACCATTAATGAAAGGAAAATGTGATATTATTACCTGTAAATAGCAAAACTAATTTTGATAGAGAAAGAAAAAATAATGTTGAATTTACAGAACTTCTGGAAAGTCTGATTGTGAACAGATAGAAAAGTGGAAAGATAGCAGAAGATCAAGCAAAATGAGCCATAGTACCAGAGAAAAGATATTATGACACTCTCACTGCCAAGACTTAAATATTGTGGATCTGTCTTCCCAGTCTCTGACTCTAATCCTGGTCACTGGATTCCAGCAATAGAATCACAGCCACTATTCTCCTGTGGTCTTAAACTTGTACCTTCCCTATTGTTATTGTCTGTATGGGGTTTCTCTGTATCCCTATATCCCAGTCCTTAATCTGAACCAGGTTTGTCTCATTGGCTGCATATCACAACTCCACAGAAAGTTTATTGTACTTCTATCTTCTTGTTGTTGTGTTTCAGGTTGATTTATATTGGTTTGGGCTTTGTCAGTGAAAGTTCAGCTTTGGTTTCTGGTGAGTTTAGAAATTTAAAAATTTGGGACATTGGTGATGGGAATGTTACACTGGTGATGGGGGGTTTTCTTTACATGACATAAACCCAACCACAACCATATTTGTAATCAAGGTGTTTAAATAAAATATTATTTAAAAAAAGAGAATGAAGGACAGGAACAGTAGCTAATTTTCTCAGTGTATAAATGGGATGTCTTACACATGATATAAGTATTAAATAAATATTGAACATTTCATTCAATTAATATCAAACAAAATGTTCATTAAATAAAGCAATCATTTCCAGCAAAAAGAAAGAAATTTGAAAATTTTTCTTACATAGGAAGGGTATAAATGCTAAGACATATTGTTCATTCATAATGCTTCTATTCTTTTATGACCAAGCTTGAATGAGTACCATATCACCTTTATAAATTATAATTAAATTAAATGTCAGATTAAATGTCAATTAAAATGTCAGAGAGGACATGCCTTGCATGTGGTGAACCAGGGCTTGATCCTCAATACCACATATGATGATGCTTTGATGACCCACCAGGAGTGATCCCTAGTGCAGAGACAGGAGGACTAAGCCCTGAGCACTGATGAATATGAGCTCAAAATAAGACAAACAAAAAATCAATAAAAATGAAGTTCAATATAACTACTTGACTTATTTTTTTTATTGTTTTTGGTTTTTGGGCCACACTCGGCAGTGCTCAGGGGTCACTCCTGGCTGTCTGCTCAGAAATAGCTCCTGGCAGGCACAGGGGACCATATGGGACACCAGGATTCAAACCAACCACCTTTGGTCTTGTATCGGCTGCTTGCAAGGCAAACGCCACTATGCTATCTCTCCGGGCCCATAAATATAACTACTTGACTTATAATTGTTACAAATTCTGAAATTGTTTCATTAATTTTAGAGAGCAGGATATATTTAATAAACTATTATTGTAATACTTATTACTATATCTATAATAAGTACCCTAGTTTTAAAAATTAGGAAGAAGTATATATTGTACAAAGAAAAGACTTTGCTTGATATAAAATGCGTAAGTACATGTGTATTAGAGTGTTCTAGAAAACTGAAGTTAATAGGGGAAATAATTAGGAAAAAAAGGGAAATAAAGAGAGGATGACAGAGTATGTTAATTTGAGAATTTACTCATATGATTGTGCAATCTGAAAATTCTGAATTCTGCAGTGTTAACTAGGAGGCTTGAAATCACAGATAAAATCCATCTCAATTTTGATTACTAAAATTATCTAAAAGTAAAAAAATCTTCTGTTTGAAACAATCAGTCTTTATATATTCTTACCTTGTTGGAATAGACACATCACATTATGAAGATTAAATTACTTTACTAAAAGCTTATTGATCTAATAATAACCATTTTTGTTTTATTTTGGGACCATACCCTTCAGTGTTAAGGGCTTACTGCTGACTCATTGCTCAGGGATTACTCCTGGTGGTACTCAGAAGGACATATATTGTACACCTTACTCTTATACTATCTTTCCAGTCAAACATATAATATGAATTAAAAAAAAAAACCTTTTCTAACAACATTCAAATTGCAGTTTGACCAAACAAATATGGACACTATAGCATAGCTTAGTCACATGTAAAAGTAATCACCAAAGATTTCAATGATTTGCTTTGCTGTGACAACATTCCTAATAAAGAGAATGGAAAGTGTAATTTACAACAGTTTAGGAGTTAGTTTTATTGTCATTGAAATCTCAAAGATATTATAAATATTCCAAAGAAAAATGCACACTACATGTCCATGTTCCACAATTTGGATGATAATATTTGTTAATATAAAGCAGTTTTAAGCTTTTATTGTTTTAGGGTTTAAAAGTCCAGTTTGACTGACTTAATTACAACTACTATACAGCAAGGGAAATATTCTCATAATAACAAAAAATAAAATAATAATAATGTCTGACATAAAACAAGTTTTATAACAGTGAAAATGAGTTGCATTTGAGTTAATCAAGTAAGTAAATAAGAAATAATATTAAATGTTACGTTAAGAAAACGATTAGAATGTCAGAAATTATCATGCAATGTGATAGGTATTGTAGAAATATAGACACACCCATTCACTG
This sequence comes from Suncus etruscus, assembly GCF_024139225.1. NCBI lineage: Eukaryota > Metazoa > Chordata > Mammalia > Eulipotyphla > Soricidae > Suncus > Suncus etruscus. The sequence goes on along the minus strand of NC_064860.1, from coordinate 49,446,696 downwards.
AACAGAAGGACATGCTTATCTGAATGAAGATTGATAAAGGTAAGATAAGATGTGGGAACATACTCTATGGAGACAACAAAAAATTATGGTCTAAAATTTTCCTTCTTCATCCTAAATGTCTATAGCAAAACAAGGGCAAATTTATTTCAAAGTAATATATTATCAAGTTATAATGTTGAGTCACTCAATATTTACTTGAATAGCTTTATTCCAGACTATCTCACTTTCTTATATTACCTTATATTATTTTATTCTTTATTCATTTTATTCTTTAATATTTTGTAAGCTAACAGTTATGCTGTTCTATCTTAGTTCTCAACCTCAGCAATTGGCTCATATTTATTTATACTAAATTCACTTTAATTTATGTCTGGTTTCATGGTCATTTCTTTTGTGGCAGAAATTTTTCTTGAAATTTTATACTACCTATTTTTTCACAAAGCTTAAGTTCATGCATTGTATTTACTTGCTAATTTTCTATTTTCTTTTATTATGTTAACTTAAATCTATGTCTCTACATAAAAAGCAATAGTTTTATGAGAGGTAGTATTTAATGTAACAAGATATTTAGTGTACCATTTGCATCATTGTAAAAAATGGGAATGACGGGCTGGAGAGATAGCACACAGCTGATACAGGACAGACAGTGGTTCAAATCTTGGCATCCCATATGGTCTCCATGCCTGCCAAGAGCAATTTCTGAGCACAAGAGTCAGGAGTACACCCCCTGAGCACTGCTGCTGCTGGGTGTGACCCAAAAACAAACAAACAAACAAAAAAAAGGGAATGACAAATCTGACAGGGTTTACACTAGATGCCTCTTAAAGAAGTTAAAAACTAAACTCAGGCCCATCTACAAGGTTTAAAATCATCTATAAATCACTCATGTTTAAACTGATAATTTTACTATTGAAATTGATGTCAAATTACCAGCCAGTAGTGTGTATGTCTAATATTGGAGAAGAGAGAGGTCTTTCCAAATTACAGATGCGTCACTCTGTAATCAGTCTTTTATGGAAAAAAAATAAGTTAGGAATAGGAGGAAGCAGATAAAAAGTGAAAAAAAAGAGTAGACAGACCCTCAACTGAGGGACTTAACATAACCTGGGTTTCAGAGTTACTTGACAGTGAAACAAAATTTTTTTGCTAAAGCTTTTCTGCTATCATAGCTACATTCATGTTTCTTAATTATGTAGATAGGTTCTGAAAAATGCATTATTAGACAATGTTCTCAGTTTGGAAACTATATAGAATTCCAGTGACACACATCTATATGATCTAGTCTGCTAGATTCCTAAGATATATATAAAGAACTAAAGTCAGATAGGATATCAATCAGTGAGCTAAATGTTAGCAGCATTGCTGTATCTCCTGGCTTATACCACTATTTCAAATTTTAAACAAGGCATTAAATCCGCTTATGTTCTTTTCCTCTGAGCCTCCTAACATCATAGAACATAAATTAATTCCATCATGTCATGTCTTAAATAATTGAACCTAATTTAATTTAGTGACTAGCATTGGCATTATGATATCGTGAGTTATAGTAAGCAATACATTATTTGGTCTTTGTCTTTATTTCAACAGAGCTCTAAAAATTCTTGAAAGTTGGAAAGCACCCGAAGATGAGTGTGTGTTTGCCTGTGGGTAAGAAACAATCATGTGATTCATGTTGTAACTTACAAGCCACTTTTTTCCCTCTCTTCTTATGCTGGATCTACAAAGAGGAAGAATGGATCAATCACTAATTGATAAGTTAGGTTAATAAATCATTCTTAAGTAAAATAGTCAACAAATTCAAAATAAGGAGTTTCTTAGAGATTTTAGGTTGGGGAACCAGAGCACGTGGCATCTGTTGTTTCCAAAACTCACGAAGACCCAGACTTCATGAGGACAGGCCCTTGGGGACAATCACTTATGTATTTCTTCATCAATCTTTTTTTAAAAAATAAAAATTTTAAAAAATAAAAAGATTCTGTGGTTTATAATGTTATAAATAATGATTTCTCAGGAAACATATTTAGATCACACTCCATTATCAGTGTAGTCTCTCCCTCTCCCAAGGACCTCTAGACCCTTCATATAAAATCCCAATCATCATTAACCTCCTAAATTACATCCTTTGATATTAATGGATGATAAAACTACTTTATAATCTACTTAATAAATTAACTTCCTGATTTTAATGAGCAGCTTTTAATAAATTAATGGAATGCAAGGAGGGAGTCCAGGGAAACTAGGTCAGAAGCACAGTATTTGCAATTGACAATAAAAAATTGTATGGGGGAAGCTTTGTAAGACTTATCTCTGGGTAGAGGGTGTCCATAATAGAGTTAAATTGTAGAAAACTCAGCTGGTGTTGGAGATTTGCTCAGTCTGGGGAAAATCCCCACATGATGTAATGGAGATAGACTCACTTAGCATCATAGAGGAAAGTTTCCCATGCAATGTTCAGTTACTTTATGACTTTTCTCACAGTAAAAAAACTAAAGATAATCCTGGCCACTGGAACCCAGGATTAGATCTTAAGAAAAAAATCAGACAAAATAACTTTTTAATAAAGTAGCTAAGAAGTTAAAAACAGAAAACACCATCAGCACATAAATTTATCATTTCAAGAAAAAAGACAGTCCTAACTTTTTAAGTTTTCCCCTGAAGCTATCTAGGAGACCCTCACAACTGCTTTCCTGCTAGTGCCTGAATACGGACTAATAGAAACAATCAGTTGGGACCCTTATTCAACAACACTGGCTCAAGAGATTCATTAGTATTTGAGCTTTACAGAGAAAAGCCTGTTTTTTCAAAAAACCTGCTCTAATACATGATCAAAAAAATGGATTATTGCTAAGAATTATAAGTGACATCTTAGTGGGAAACTCACAAATAGATTTATGGGAGTGGAAAAGTAATGGGGAAGACAAAAATTATCCTCTATTCGATCTATGGAGTCTTCTTGGAAGATTAAATAAGTAAATGTAAAATAGAAAAATTAGAGGACAAAGAAACATAGATATTTTTCTTTATTTCTAGTTTTGGAGCACGATCCACAGTGTTCAAGGGCACAACTGGATCAGGTATCTAATCAAGGACAGCTGCATGTAAGGTAAATGACTTAATCCTTTTACTCTCTTTCCTAAAAGTAAAAAGCAAAAAGACAAAAATAAACATGGAACTGCTGTATTGAGCTAAGAGATGAGAATAGAGACCTAGAACTTCAAGGAGAAAGAGAAGGTGACTCAAAAGTCAAATCCCAGATTCTAAGTACAGTTTAGATTTTTTCTTAAATTAGATTCCTTCTAATTAGACAAGTTTTGGGAGAGGTTGGTATCATTTGACTTAGTCTAAAATTTATAATTCTGAGTGATACCCTAAAACTTTCATTTTTTAACTAGTTAAAAGTATAATAAAAATTTCTCATGAGAATGTTGGACCTCGACTGACCTCAGCTCAAACTAATCCACATGCTTCAGTGGCATGTTCAGAGGGAGTACTATGCACAGCTGTGGAAGCCCTATTTTTCAAGAGCAAAGAGCCAAAAGGTTGCATAAGATATAATTTCATTTATAGACCATAAATGAAATGACAATATCATAAAAATTAAAAGTAAATTAGATTCCTGGCTCTTGGAAATGGAAACAGAAGCCATATAATAAGTAATTGTGATTAGAGAGTAGTAAAAATATGCAAAACATTTGTTATCTTATCTTGGAGTCAAGATAACAGTAAAGATAAGTCAGGATAACAGTCAAGATAACAAATACTCCACAGTTAAGAAACATAGTCATGATATCCACAGTGAAGATAACAAAAGTTTCTACACACACACACACACACACACACACACAAACACACACATACACACACTGTACAGTTGCATGGGACTAAACATAGACACACAAGTGTCCTAAGAAAGTGCAGGCAGGGGAAGGCAGCCTGCTATCCTTCCAAACCCTTTTACTCAGCTCCTATGTGCATAAGTCCTAGCAGTCATACCCATATCCGACAATTGCGCAATGGTTCAAATCCTGCATCCCAACTGGTCCCTGAGACTGCAAGGAGCAATTTCTGAGTATAAATACAGGAGTAACCCCCCTGAATGCTGCTGGGTGTGACCCACAAACTAAAAAAAAATATTACTATTATGGTCAGTTAAATTTCTATGAAGTTTCAAAAGGGGATTTGCATTTTAAGATTGTTTTTACTAACAGTAAGTAGTACCAACAGGAAGAATAAGCTGAGTCTGGAATTCTTCAATCAGGTACTTTTCACAGCTCTCATCTCGCAACCCAACAAACATAGAAGTTTGGCAACATATTTTGATAAAATAGGAATTATCATTATAAACCAAGGTACAGGCCATTTTTATTTTTCCTCTAAAGGAGGAAGATTGTAAATAATTCAGATACCTTGAGCTATAGAATCTCTACTGCAATTACTGACAATGAAGGAAGCAAGCATATTTTTTATGAAAACAAAATACACACAAATGCATTTTTATAAACATATATTTACCATAAATGACAATCGATCACATATCTCCCAAGACAGTAAGTTGCCCAGTAAAGCAAAAGGACCTAATTAGAGTTGTTTTCTTTTCTTTTAACCTGTTTTACTGGTATCTACTTAATCAATTGTGACTATTTTGTTCAGAAATAGAATGAAAACTTAACTACATTAGGAGAAGTTACAAAGAGTTAACAGTTAACAGTTTTGAGATAATATTTTCTTTAACAAACACTGATGCATTTCCAGCCATTCAGTTGCCCAATAATGGTAGAAGTTACCACAAGTCACAAAGATATCTATTCCCCACATGGTTTAATTTCAACAAAGCTGAAGGACAGTCCAACTATAGATGCATAATATTGCATCAATATATGGACAAAATGAAAAAATAAAACACATAAATAAAGGAACTAGTGTTATTATAAGACAGTTTTTGATACTGGGGCCCTGATTTGAGCCTAAGATAGCAGATTTCTGGTTTGTTTTGCTTTGTTGTTTTTGGTTTTTAGACCACACCTGGCGGCACAAAAGGGTTATCTCACTCTGCGCTCAGAAATCACTCCTAGAAGGCTCAGGGGGCCATATGGGATGGCCAGGGATCAAACCTGGGTCTGTCTGGGTCAGCAGCATGCGAGGCAAATGCCCTACTGCTGTCCTGAGATACCAAATTTCTACCAAACACCCAGATAATATCAACCTTGTTTGGAGATCATATTTGGAACACCAAAATCTGATGTAATGTAAAATATTATCCTAGCTTCTGAATTATTTTAAAGTTTCCAATTTAATAACTATTTGCTAACAGTAATCATCTTTTTTTTTTTAATTTGGACTCTCCCAAGTCTCTTGTTTCTTAACTTAGACAATTACAAATTTTCATATCTACCTCTAAATTTAGTCTGATTTAAAAAAGCCTTCCTTTCTCCAAGTATTGCCAAAATGTGTCCACATTTCATCATTTACGGAGACTAATGAAGTGAACGATGGGTTTAAATGTGGTTCTTTCAAAAGAACCACATGATATTTTCACTTTGATCGAGTATACAATATAGTTATTTATTAACAAATGTCTCGAGTGCCAAGTAAAAGTTATTCTCCCATGTAATCTTTATGTTTATCTCAGACCCCGCATTTTTTGCAGACGCAGCAAAAGGGACAGAGGAAAGTTTTACCAAGTCTTAAGTAGCAGAGCCAAGACTTATTTCAGGAACCGACACTGCTGTAAACACCTTTCACATTAAATCGTGATCTACGACTAATAATAAAAAGACTGCAATGACAGATAAAGCCAATTTCTGTGTGTAGCCTCAAAGTCTAGGCGTTTCAACCCAATTACCTGCCTCCTCTCTCAGTCTATACATCTACCTTTGAAAAATCTGTTTTCACCTATTGATGTCAACTCAAATAAAAGTGCAAGAACCAGCCCCGCCTGGAAGGCAGGAGAAACCTGCTGATGGGACTTTTGCAGATTCTCTGGGGGGAAAAGAAAAAGAGCCGGGGAAAACCAAAGGGAGGGGAAGATGCTGGAAAGCAGAGTCCCAGCGCCTGGTTACAGAGCAAACAAATGGTGAGCAAGCTGCCTACTTGGCCTTTCCAGCTAGTGCTGCAAGCTTGGTGAAGCCAGTGAGTGCACAGCCCTGGCAGTAAGCCTGTTCCTGGCTTTCAAGGCCTCCCAAAACAGCAGCGCCTTTTTCTCTCACCAGAAGAAAAGGCCAGTGTTTGTAGTGCAAAGCACTTTACCACATGTTCTTTTGGTAGAGAAAAGCAGGGCAGAAAAAAAAGGGCAGTCATAGATTTTCCTTATTTTCTTCTAACGAGCACACTTTGACTTGTCTTGAGAAGTAACATGTTTAAAAAACCTATGCGTCATTATTTACATATATAGACAATCAAAGTATCTTAGTAGACCATGCTGATTGCTGAAGAACTTTAAAAATGTGTTTATCTGAGAAATTAGGCAATTGATGCTGAAAGGAGCCATGGTGAATTGAGGGAATAATGACTATATATTGATATTATATTATATTCATGTTATTCTATGTTATTTTATGTTATGCTATTATGTTATGTCATATTGTGTCATGTCATGTTATGTTATGTCACATTATCTTGTTATATCATATCAAATTATATCATGTTTCACATCCTATTTTATATGTATTATTACATATTATATAATATGTGTTTATATAATGTGTATAAAAGTATGTACAGTCAAGTTATACAAGGAGAGATGATATATATCTACACAAACATGAATATGTAGAGAGCTGCATATATATTCTATATATGTGTACAACTATTTTTTTTTTGGGCCATATCCTATGAAGCTGAGGGGTTACTTCTGGCTATGCACTCAAAAATCACTCCTGGCTTGGGGACCATATGGGACCCTGGAGGATCGAACACGATCCATCCTAGGCTAGTGCTGACAAGGAAAACACCCTATCCTTTGTGCCACTGCCCTGGCTCCATATGTGTACAACTCTTGGAATTATTTACTTAACCCCATTTTTATATAATAAAATATATATACAACTGGTTTAGTATCAGTATTATATGTTTATGTCTAATGCTTCATGCATTTCTTATTGTAATTTTTGCCATAGCCAAGAGTATTTTATAAGCAAAGAAGCCTGAGCCCATGAGACCTGAGCAGTATCTTTTTGGACCACATAGATCCACTCTCAATAGCAACCTAAGAAAAGATTCTTTAAATGAGTCTGGAACAAACATTTCTGGGCATGTGATGAGTAGACAAAAATTTAATCCTCTCAAAATGCTGAGTACTCTTGCTCAAAGTACAATTAGTTTTAAAACTGTGTGAAGATACTAGTTTGTTCCTCGTGACTTCAGAGAGTTTCAAAGTCATCATTTTATCCTGAGGATCTGAATTATTTTGAATACTAGAAAACATTTTAGTCTGTGAGTTGAACATCTGGAGACATGACATCCATAAATATTTACATATAAGATTGGGGCCATTTCAAGGATGACATATTTTGCATACAAACACAGACACTCATGTACAGAGGAAAATACATGTGAAATAGAAAATTACTTATACTTCACAATCCAAATATTACTAAACTTAAAACGTAAGTGTTCTTCAGATGTTATGAAAAACTTTTTTCCTCTTTCAGCATGTTTCAGTGTCCCCTTTTATTGAAGTATGTGACAGAAATACTTTGTAATAAAGCAAATTAGATGCTAAGTAGTAACTTTTGTTGCATAGACTTTTAAAGAAACAAGAGCTTTGCTTATTAAAATGTAGCATTTTAAGTGAACTATTAAAATTAATAGTTCAGGTCACATGTATAATAATAAAATGAATTTAGGATATAAATGTGGATGGACACAGTCATCCTACCTCTCTGCCACCAAAGTGCCCCAAAACCTAACCAGTATTCCCACTTTTAAGTTTCAATCAGAAAGCAAGTTGTCAGGTAGACTTTTTCAAGCCCTCTAGCTCCTTCAAAGTAAAAAATGTTCTATTTCATTGGTTAATAAAACAGGTGTGTAAAAAGCAGGGGTGAATCTCAAAAACAACATTCTGAGACTAAGGCGACAGCACTGTAGATTGTGTTGGACTGGTTTAGTTATTAGCCTTTTCATTTGACAAATCTGATTTTGTGTGCTTGTTTTCCTGGGTTATGGAGAGTTGATCATACATGATTAGGTTCAGTCAAACAAAATTGCCTATCTTCAAGAATTTTGGTGAGTGGGGCATAATGCACAGCGGGTAGGGCATTTGCCTTGCACATGGCCTACTAGGGACAGACCCAGCTTCGACCCCTGGCATCCCATATCATCCCCTGAGCCTGCCAAAAGCGATTTCTGAGTGCAGAGCCAGAAGTAACCTCTGCACAGTGTCAAGTGTGTCCCCAAAACAAACAAACAATACAATAATTTTGGTGGGGGCACATACTCAGGTCTTTCTCCTGGCTCTTCAAAAAGAAAGCACTTCTAGTGGTCTAAGGTACCATAAGAGGTGCTGGGGACTAAACCCAGGACAGTAAATGTAAGAAAAGTAACCTACTGTATTATCACATTTGAACAGTTATTTGCTTAGAGAGTGATCTTGGACTGTGGCACAGCCATAGTGTACATAGGAAGAAGAAAGAAAATTAAATAGGAAGGAAGAAGGAAGGAAGGAAGGAAGGAAGGAAGGAAGGAAGGAAGGAAGGAAGGAAGGAAGGAAGGAAGGAAGGAAGGAAGGAAGGAGGGAGGGAGGGAGGGAGGGAGGGAGGAGAGGGAGGGAAGGAAGGAAGGAAGGAAGGAAGGAAGGAAGGAAGGAAGGAAGGAAGGGAGGGAGGGAGGGAGGGAGGGAAGGAAGGAGGGAACGAAGGGAGGGAGGAGAGGGAAGAAAAGGGAGGGAGGGAGGGAGGGAGGGAGGGAAGGAAGAAAGGAAAGGGGAGAAGGGGAGGGAGGGAAGGAAGGGAGGGAGGGAGGGAGGGCAGGAAGGAAGGAAGGAAGGAAGGAAGGAAGGAAGGAAGGAAGGAAGGAAGGAAGGAAGGAAGGAAGGAGGGAAGAAGGAAGGAAGGAAGGAAAGGAAGTGAATTGTCCTAGCTGTATGCAGGGGGTACTCCAAGATCAGTGTTTAGGTGGTTGCAATTATTTAAAACCATGCATAACTTGTGAGTAAATTCTATAAGTTAAAATTTGATTTATTAATTTTATTCATCTTTATCTTGCATCAAAAGTCACCCTTGATCTTTCTTATTATATTAGAATCATTTCTTCTTCCTCCTGATGTTTCACATTACTCAGGAAATTGAGTCTCTTGATGCTTTGCATTTTTGGAGAATAGTAACCCAGGAAAGGAATTTTGGTTTAGGAGACCCTTCCCATAACCTGGAAGCTTCCCTGATTCCCTTTTTGTTTCTTTAAATAAGCATTTATTGAATTAAAAAAAAAAAAGAAAGAAACATTTCATGTAATAATATTAGAGAATAATAATGAATATAAAACATTTTATGTAATAATATTAGAGAATAAGCAAACATCATGAGAGGGCAAACATTTAGAAGCAGTAACGTTATGGGGCAGACCCTTACTATATCAGTGCAACATTCCTATACAGCAGGCAATGTGGTAATGGTGCTATAGATTGTTGAGAATGAGTGCACAAAATCTGGAGCCTGGGAAGCAAGCATCTACTCTTCAACAAACACATTGTTAGAATCCGGACAAACTCACCATCTTTGCTGTGTCTCAGTTCTATCGTTTGCAAAACAGAATTATTGTTGAGAGTAGGTGATTTAACTTCGGCACCTAAAACATAACTTGGCATGGAAAAGGAGCTAAACTAATGTGAGCTATTATCATTTCTCTAAGCTCTTAGGAATGAGTCCAGAGAAGTCTTTGTAACCCATCACAAAATATCCCAGTCCTCTGTGAAAGACACAGGACCTTTCCAGGGTCAAAATAAATGCCAGAAAAATAGATGAATGGTCTGTGGAGAAGCCATCCTTATTCCACTGGAGCAAGTGACATCTGACATTCCATACTGACATCTGGGAGCTGTTAGTTGATGAGGAGCGCAATTGAAAAATTTCAAGCTAACGTTCTTTGTCAGGTGAATTGGAGATTTCCTTAGTAACCCAAACCCACTTATAACTTCTAGTTATAAAATAACTGAAAAGTTTTCCCCACTACTTCTTGAATAGAAATTTGTTTTGCACCCAGATTTTATATATAATTTTTTCTAGCCATATATAGGGACAATATTTTTTACTTCCACACCTACTTTGCCCCATCTTTATACAAAAATCCATTATTTATTCATTACACGTTTAAAAAAACACAGAGAGTACCACACCTTTCTTCATTCCTTTTTTATTCAACACAATGAGAGTAAAAGAATTGTCAAGAATAGAATAGACACACACAGAACAGTACATTGTTTTCCAGTGTCCCGCATTTTAGTTTACCTACTTTCTAGTCTGACAGCTTGTATGGTGTAAAACTTATCAGTTCCCTGTGGGTCATCCTGGCCCCCAAGTTATGCTGACCCAGCTCTGAAAATCCCAAAGGTTTTAATGTTATCTAAGAGACAGTTAGGTCCTAGAGTCATTTTATATATTTAGAAAGCATTTCTTGGTACAGCCTGTATTTGAGAATTAAAATTATCCAATTCTTCATAAGCAACAACTTTAGTCTTTCTCTCTCTTCTTTGTGCTCTCTCCCCCTTCTCTCTCTTTTTTTATCTCCTTTTCAGTGCACTCAGCATTGTAAATTCATTGCAGCAGCTAAGAAAATCAAGTACTTGAGTTCAACTGTCAATGTTTATCTGCCATGAGTGAAATATAAACCCCCAGTGTCATTTCAAGTGGATTCTATTTAAAGGGAAGGGACTCTGGGGAGTAAATAGATCTTTTAGAAATGACTACTATGATCCTCTGTATGATGACATATTAGAAGGCAGGGGAGAAAACTTTACAGAAGTTTCTTCTCATGTGGACTATAATAAGCCAAGTTCTAGGCCAGAGGGATAATGAGAAGGAGAACTAAATCTTGCTCAATGAATATCTATTTTTTTAAATAAACACACCTGGAGGAATTTATCTCTGACAGTTGTCTCTTAGAATTTCCCCAAACAAATCAAAGAATTTAGTTTGTTAATAGAAAAAAATATGACACTATAACTTAATAGTCAAAATAATTCTCTCTTCTACAGTCCAATATTTCTATGTTGTCAAAAGCACCATTATTTGTGCTTTTATGAGTTTGGTTTCTAAGCTTTCTGAAAGTACACATTCTAGGGCTTTGTAAATAGTCACATTTTCAGAGTGTAATCTTTTTGACTTTTTTTGCTATATATCCAAACACATAAAATTATTATTTAGTTCTGTGGTAAGAACACCTTAATGTTTAACCAAGGGACTCTTAAAAAGCACAACCAATGAACAAAACCTGGATTTGTTTTACTGAATTGATTTTTTTTCTCAACCTACTTTGCCTTGAATCTTTGGCATGACAACATTCCTTTAGAATTACTTAGCCCAGCTGTGTGGTGGGTGAAGGAAAGGGCACTGTTACCTAATAGGAAAAAACCCATGGTACATACACTAAGGTGTTAGCCCTCTCAAAATTCCTCAATTAGGAAAATAAAACAAATCAAAAGAACTTGTCCAAATGAAGAAAATTTGGTCTCCACTTATGTCAGAAACCTCTTTCGAGAGGCCTGAATGGAAAGGGTGTGTTAGAGAAGTTCTAGATGAAACAGTCAGAGATCTGGGTTCAAATTGTGTTGGCTAGACTTGTAGACTTTTGCCAAGCATTTGACCTGAAGGAACCCTAGGTCTCTAGGTATAAAATGAAAGTTATAAATTTTGTCTTTCTTATTCTGGATTTATTAGAAAAATAAAATAGAAATACAAACGTGAAAGTTATTCCAGAGAAATATATAAAATAAGATAGCTATCAGTACTGATTTCCCTTTTCTATTGTAAAGATCAGATGTTATTTTTATGAAGGGTTCTATATTCTCTTTAAAAGGAGGCTACTTTTCTGAAGTTAAAAGATTCTCTTTAAATTAATAATACAGCAATAAATATTATTAAAAAAACTCTATGATGATCTCTGCTATAAAAGATGGATATTATATATACAACTTGAAGGTACTATTTTTTTAAACTAGAACAAAAATGAAATCATGTTACTGAGTATCCAATCTATCTACCTTCGCGTATACAAAGACATTTTTTTTACTAAAGTTGGAAATTTTGTTGGCATGTATAGAGAAAGGTTCTCATTATTATCATGGAAATCGAAATTGAACCTTATAAGATACCATCTCACACCTGTGAGAATGGTTTGTACAAACGAAAGAACAAGTACTGAGAAAGTGTGGAGAACAAAGATTCTTGTTAAGAATATAAATTGGTGCAGCCATTTTAGAAAACAGTATGGAGGTTCTTTAGAAGGCTAGACTATGGAAATTTGCTGAAATGTTCATCAATTTGGTGAATGGATAAAAAAAGAAATGACATGTAGAAGATGTGACATTGGCCCCGAAGAGATAGCACAGCGACGTTTGCCTTGCAAGCAGCCCATCCAGGACCAAAGGTGGTTGGTTCGAATCCCGGTGTCCCATATGATCCCCCTTGCCTGCCAGGAGCTATTTCTGAGCAGACAGCCAGGAATAATCCTGAGCACCGCTGGGTGTGGCCCAAAAACCAAAAAACAAACAAACAAACAAAACACAAGATGTGACATAAAGAAATGTGACACAATTGAGTCTATCCAGCTACCTAAAAAGTGAAATTTTCTATTCACATTAAAATGAAAGGAACTGAGGAGAGGTCAAGTTAAGTAAAAACGGTAAAAACTGTTTTAAAAAGTATTGGATGATATTTTCACTCTTGCAGGTGATTTAAGTTAATAAAATTGATGATCAGAGAAAATGAAAATAACCAGTGTAATTAGCCACAGAACTAGCTGCCTGCAAGAAAAGAGAGAAAGAAAATATGTAAGAGGATTATAAAGGATGATAAGCTTTATTTGTGAAGAAAACACTTTAGAAAAATGACCTGGCAAAGTCACATACATACACACACACAAATTTCAAAGATTTTAAGTAGAACATATCATGATATTTTGGAAATAATTAGGATATTTGAATGTTGACTTACATAACTGTGATTAATACATAGAAAATGTTATTGCTACATACTTTTTCAGCCTATTCTGTAAAATTCTAAAGTACCCAAAAGTTTCACTTTATATTAAAATATCTAAATGATATATAATAGCCATAGAATACATAAACATAATTACTGATGTTGCCTACATTAATATAGTAATTGTGACATTGAGCAAGCTTCAGAACTTCTCTCTTTTCTCCCTCTTTGCTGCCAACCTTTTTCTTTGTTGTTATCTGGGGTAAGGAAATGATAATAACTGTACAGATCTCTAGAAATACTACTAAAAATGTGATAAAACTATTACATAGAAAATCTTAGAAAAGTTCAAAAGATAAAATCAATTCTCAATAAATATTATCTAAGTATCAGTATTCTTACTCCACCTTGGGAAGAGTCCAAACTATTCCTAAGGAGTTCTTGGAAAACTCAATGCATTATTAAAACATGCAAGGGCCCTTCTGTAAATAATAAACTTCTTAGAAGGCTCATCTGAAAATGCATTGCCTGACAAAATAAATATATTTTAGATAGATAAGTACAAAGATGTGTATGTGATATAGTACTTTCATAGTTCTTGAATTAGGTCACTAGTAAAATAAAATTTAAAAAGGGCAGAGATATCTATTTCATTTCACAAAACATTCAAGTTATTTTTCTCATCACACCAATTATCAATGCTTTCCAAATAGTATTTAAATGACCACTACATGTTTTTTAAGCATTCTATTACTCCACTTTGAAGAAGTATAAAGGAATGTGCCTGCAAGATTCACAGTACCCAAACTCTGGAAACAGCCTAATTGACCAAGAACAGTTGACTGGTTAAAAAAAAAAAAAAAATCTAGTACATAAATACAATGAAATACTACTCAGCAGTAAGGAAAGAAAGGTAATAAGAACAGTCATGAAATTTGCTGCTATGTCGATGGATCTGCAGAGAACAATGTTGAGTGAGATTAGTCAAAGGCGGGGAACAGACACAGAATGATCTCCCTCAGATGTTGGATATAAAGAAGTTTCATAAGTGAATAAAGAAGGCCAAAGGCAACAGAATGAAGAGCAGTAGAACTGTTGTTTAGTTAGAAGCCTGCCACTGAGTTGGAGGTGAGGGAGAAAAATTAGGGAAGGGACTAATAGGAAAATAATGAAGGAGATAAGAGCCTATTCTAGAGGTAAACTGTGAAAAGAGAAGGAAAACTGGGGACTTTGATGGAGGGAAGTGAATACTGATAAAGGGTTGTTGTTGGAACAGTGTGCATAAAACTTAATAATAAACAATTTTGAAATTTATATTTCATGGTGATCAAACATTTTTTAAAAATCAAAAAATAAGAAGTGCACCAGATTTCTGTTAGCATAGAGTTCAAGTCTAACTTTTTGGTGTTTGTGGCCAAGTTTGTAAAGTAATTAGATAAACTATGTCCTATATTTCCCAAATATATTTCCCAAAGTCTAACTTTTTGGTGTTTGTGCCAAGTTTGTAAAAGTAATTAGATAAACTATGTCTATATTTCCCAAATCCTTTGCAAGCTAACCTTAAACCTAATCCTAAATTTCTTCTTTTCTGACAACTATTTTAATTTGAACTTGAAGGAGAAAAAATTTACAAATGGGCAATGTGATTAATTAGATTTGGTCTCTTCTTGCATTTTGAAAGTCACTGGCAAAGAAAAAGACGTATTTTTGGTAAGAAGTGGGATTAGGCATCTATCCTGTTTTCAGATTAAAAGTGAATTGACTACAGTGCTGCCCTCTTATTTCTATGCCCAATCTTCTGTACATTTTCAATTCCTTCTCAAAAGTTTATGAAAAATGGGCTTCTAACTTTTAAACATAAAAGAATTGTGGATTAAGTTGTTGAGAACACAGATTTAAAAATCTGTATTTCTAAAAAGCACTGGGTGATATTTTTATTCAGTTTTATTGAGATATAATTGACACACAGCACTATAGTTATCTATTTTAAAGACTACAATGTACTGAATTAATTATTACAATGTGAAACTCTTGCCATAGTAAACTTTAGTTAACATCCACTATACATCTTATATAGATGCAAAAAATAACTTGAAGTTTTTTTCCTAATGGAAGTTTAAGAATCTAGTCCTCTTTTTGTTGTCTTTGAGGTTTGGTGGTTATACCCGATGTGCTTCAGAATTTACCTGCTGGATCTGCACTCAGAAAAATATTCCTGGAAGTGTTCTGTGGAACACATATGATGCTGGATCATCACTGTGCAAAGCAAATGCCCTACCTGCTGTACTATTGCTGGCAATCCCAGAACCTACATACTATCTTAAAAGTTTCCAAATAGTGTACACACTGCTAACTATATTTTAGTATAGTCATTCAAGTTATAAAATTAACCCATGATTGTATGTCTCCTGTACCTATTATATTATAACCAGAAGCATATATAGTTTAAACACCTTCATACAATTCCTCTAAAGTAAGCAAAAATCAGGATATCAGATAAATATATATTCTATATATCTGTTAATTGCAAAAAATACAATATTAGTGTTTTACACATTGATTTTATTTTGATAATTATGCAGTAAAAGTTCATCAGTATATCTTTGTAGTTTTATATAGACATCTAGATTTATGCATCTATATCTATATGTACATATATGATTCATTACACATACCAACAAAAATATTTTGTCATCTTACTGTCAAATTTTTTATACACTCCTTTTTCTTTCTGAAAATCAACAGTTTTCACCAAGTCTAAGTAATGATTTTATTATTGTTTTATTTTCAATTCATTACTTTAGCTATGAATATATTAGTGAAAATAACCAGTATCTAATTTACTTTCTTATTTGAGCTAGCACAGCACCTTTAACTTTCATTTGTTTTATCCAAAATGGGCAAAATACTGTATTTATTTTAACAACAATGGCATCCCAGGATTCAGCATGTACGTTGATTCCCTTGTTGTGGCAATTGTGAATAATGCTTTGATAGAGCTTCAAATATCCCTTACAAATTAGTGTTTCCATATATTTTGGATAAGTGCATTGGAGTGTATTTATGTATCAGATAGTATTTACATTTTCACTTCTTTCTTTGGGGGCTGTACATCTGTTTGCACTCAGGACATATACTAGCTCTTCACTACTTTTAGATCATTCCTGACAGTTCTTAAAGGACCATATGTGGTGCCAGAGATCAATCAAACCCAAGTCAGCTTCACACTTGAACATACCTCTTTAGCACTACACTGTCTCTCTAGGCCCACAGTTCCACTTTTTAAAAGGACTCTCCTTGTCCTCACATGTATTTCATATAGACATATCATCAAAAATTATACCAATAGAATACAGAATTTTCTATTCTTTATTCTAGGTGGCATCTTGTATTTTTCAATACTTTATACATAGCAGTTCTCACTAAGGTGAGGTGGCTATATTTGTGTTGTTCTATTTTCCCATTTCCCTAATACAGGTGATGATAAAAAATTTTAATGTATCTTCATGGCATCTATATGTTTTTATTGCAGAAATGTCTATTCTGATTGTTTGGTCATTTTTTAAAAGGGCACTTTCTTTTCTTTATTGTTGAGTATGTAAGTTCTTTGCAATATTAAGATTATTACCCTTTGTTGGATATTTGAAGTACAAATATTTTCTTCTACTTTAAGATTGCATTTTTTATTACTCTTTTAGTTTTATTCACTGTATTAAAAGCCTTTTCAGTTGATGTTTGTTCTATTTGTTTGTTCTTGTTTCTTTCCCCAGCACATAAATCAAAATATATCTTTGATGCTAATTCCTGGAAGATATTTTCTATACTTTCTCCTTTATAATCTATTACTTGAGTTCCATATGCAAATATAATGATCTGATTAAAATTTATTTATTTATATATACCCAGTGGCGTTATATGGGTATGTGTACACATACACTTATTGAATTTTTCTAATATCATGTTCAAAAGCATTCTTTTATTGTGTGGTCTTGGCTCCTTTGTCAGAATTTATATTTCATAGATTAGATCACTTATTTCTTGGTTTTTTATCTTATTACCCTTGGTCTATGTACCTTGTTTTTGCAATAATATTTAAAATGTTTGACATCTCAGTGTGATGGTTATTAACATTTTACTAAATTGAGATAAATTTGTTATCACCAAACAGAACATTGTGAGAAAATTTGTGGGAAGCACACTATGCCTTGGTGGAAAGGCAAAGTGAATTAGTTCCAGTAATCACTGGAATCAATAATTTATTTCCTTGTTTGCATCCCATATAAACATAATCATCAAATTTGACGTTTTGAATTTGGATTATGTTTATAACTGTTGTGCTCTTTATATTCCTAACACCATGGCTCCATATGGGTCTTATGGTCTCTAGAAGATTGTGCAGTAGTGCTTAACAGATATACACACTCGTGCTTTTTTGGCTCCTATTCTGTGGCATTCACATACTTCGTGAGCAGATGCAATAGCATTATTCTGTGTTTCAAAATGTTTAATCACTTCCATTAACAAACAAAATTAAATCTGCCTAGGATGGACCATATGAATCAAAATATTGCTCATGACATAAAGCAACAGATTAGAATCAGGAATGAAAACAGGATGATTTCATTAAAAAAACAAAATAAGAATATTTTGTGACTTTTTTTTGCTTTTAGAAGTTAAGGAAATATGCTTGATTCTATGTATCTTTCCATATTCTCATCTTTATCTGTCACATTTTATTCCTACAACTACTGTTTAAGTTTACTCTTGCATCATAACACTAATTTTTCACTTATCTTTATTATCTATTATACACTCCTCCCCAAACACAAAGTTTAATCTTAAAGCTATTAGGAAAGATATTGTAGATAATAACTTCCAATTCCTCTATTTATTGCACAACTAGTACTTGGTGATTCTATAAATCATAGTATAAGTATCAACTGTTTATATTTTTATATACTTATTTTATAAATGAGATAAATGAGGCTTAGAGAAGAATTGTGTACAGATTAAAAAAGTAATAAATGGGGAGCTATCACAAGTAACCTCCAGCTAAAAAGTATATTCAATTATCACCCATGTTTTGTACTGCATCTGAAATTTCCCAAAGATATTCTCATTTTTTCTCTTCACTTATGTCTCATCTGCTAATACAAGTTATTAGCTCCCAAGTCCTTTCAATGTACAACTAGAGAAATTTACATTTAAATGGGCTCAAAACTTTATTTTCTAGGAATGACTTCTAATTCCTTTAGAAAAAAAGTTCTTGTTCATCTTCTAAAACTCATAACAACCTATTTTAACTTCTCCTGTGAAGTATCTTATAATTATTTGCACTATTTATAAGCTTTATATGGCACATATTTCAAAATAATTTCTGTGGATAAGTCTTGTAAATTTTCAAGTAGAGTCTTAGAATTATGCTGCACAAAAAAATTAGAACAAATTTAGTGGTAATTTCACCTACTATCTCACAGTATTTATAATGAGGAAAGGAATCAACATTATTCTTAGTGGGGATAATCACTCAAAATATAAAAACATTCAATTAAGGTGAAACTATTATCTGAGACTCAGAATGTTCTTTTACTATAACGGAGTCATTGGAAGAATTGATTAATTTTATTAGAAGACAAAAAGTTCTTAGCCCCTAGAAATCTCCATTCATTGCCTGATATGTGATGGTATCTACAAATAACTTTATTTCTTCAAACTGATATGAAAAAGTCTTAAAAAACACCAATAAAAAGAAAAAAAGCAAAACACTTATTTGTGTTTCCAGTATCTGTACCACTTATTGATTGATTCAACTGATTCCATATAGCCCACTCATCATATTTACCCTTTTTATCAGTACACTATAATTAATTAGTGACCTTAATTATATCTACAAAATTTATTTACTGTTGTCATATAATATGCTATAAACTCAAAAAGTATGTCCCATAAACCTTTGTCATATACTAGTAGTTGGAAAGAAATTATAAATCCTACAAGGACATAGTCAGCAAGAGAAGAAGATAGTAAACATAAATGAGATTATTGTAGATCTTTTTAAGATTTTTCTATTTTTGTTTTAGGACCACACCCGGTGTCACTCAGGAATTATTACTGGCTCTGGGCTCAGAAATCATTCCTGGCAGACTCAGGGGAAACCATATGGAACGCTGGAATCAAATCTGGGTTCGCTGCATGCAAGGCAAAAATCCCATCATTGTTTATTGCTCTGGCCATATTTATGTTTCTTACTAATAATGAAGGTTCAAAGTCAGCAGACTCCAGTGACGAAATGTAGTCATTTTATAAAGTTATATAATAAATGCAAACTTGTTACATTTTTATAAAGCAAAATATAAAAATATTTCTCCCTTGTAATATTGTGTATCTATATAATGCAAATGACAGCTTCCAGTAGTTGAACATATAAGAAATGAGCAAAATTTCTTTGTGAGTAGCGTTCTGTTGTTCACATACTCATTTTAATAAGAGAGAGTAACAACAAATGTGTTACAAAGCAAAACCAATGCTTAAGATTTCTATTTTGAATATGAGGTGGGGATCACTGTATTTCTTGTTCCAACTTGCCTTGCACAGATGGGACTAGTAAAACTGACCCACCCTGCCCGTTTTTCTGTGTTAGAGAAACTAACATCTCCAAGGAATACTACTTTTAGTCATTAAATGCCTCCTTTTTTTTTAATAATATGGATATCATTCAACATAAACTCCAAATTTTATTCCATGAGGAAAAGCACTTGACTTCAGAAAACGTGAAATGTTTTGAAATAGTTGGACTGTTAGTCACAAGCTCAAAGCAAAGGAGCAGAAGAGCAAAGGAAAATCAAGAATTAGATGCCTTCCAAGGGGGACATGTTGACATTTGAAAGATTTGTCAATGCTAGAAATCTTCTTCTTCTTACACCTTTTTAAGGTTTGGAAGCCAATTACCTAGTAATTTTGTTGCCAATTACAATCAATCATTTTAAAGTATGTATTGATTATTTTTATAGAGTGAAGATTCCTTTAGATTTCTCTAACCTGGAAGATCTATGTACCCCAAATTGCAGTAGGAGAGATCCTGAAAAAAAGAGCGAATAGTAAGCCCTGAATACTAATGAGTGTGACACCAAAACAGGCAAGAAACAAAATAATTTTACCTGGCTGGGAGTGGGGACATGGCTTAGAAGGAAAGAACTTGGCTTGAATGTGTGTGAGCCTAAATTTAATATTCAGAATCACAAAAACTAAATTATTGCTGGCTGAGAGAGGAAAGATGCACTACAATGCAACCTACAGACCTTTCATTTCCTGAAAAGCATTTGCCCCTTATGTTGTAACCCAGTAATGATTTTTTGGACACATGACTTGGTAGTAGCTGAGTGGGGACATGTGTAAATCTTATCAATAAACTTTGAGTACAAGTGAGGCATATGATTTCTAGATTGTAAAGATACTCAGTGCTGTTTTTCATCTGACATGGCAACTGGAAATTGACAAGAAGCTATTATTGAGACAGGCAGAGTAGTCTGAATGAATAGAGACATTCTTGCTTAATGTGTAAAGGATATTCGCTTTAAAAGAAATAATCACCAAGATTAAAAGACACTAAAGTTTTAAGTATTTTTGCTATTACATCATCATGACATAAAATAATCTGGATGATACAATCACAGCAAAAATATAAGATTATTGTGAATAATTCTGATAATGATAATAACAACAAATATAAGTTATGTCTCATGCACATAAAACTAATAAAATCTAGTTTTGTTGATTCCAAAATACAAACGTAAAATATATATGATAAATATCATTGATTTAACATTGGTTTGCATGACTGTAAATGGTTATGCTTTAGAGATGTAATTTTAATACATACACTCACCATTATCATGCTAATATTTATATTTCACTGTCCACAGGACCCAACCTTGAAACCCTGAGATTTTGAGGTCTGTCCTCAGAATTCAGAGTGTTTTATTTAATTTACTCTATTTCTTTTTTTTGGGGGGGGGGGCACACCTGCCAGTTCTCAGGCATTACTCAAAGTAGGCTCAGGGGAATTACATGGGATGCCAGGTATTGAATTTGAATTGGCTGCTTGTATGGCAAATACCCTACCCACTGTGCTCCTGTCATTACTGAGCCATATAATTTTTTAAAATATATAATATCTTTATTTAAGTATCATGATTACAAAAAAGTTTGTATTTTGGGTTTCAGTCATAAAAAGAACACCCTCTTTACTAGTGCAACATTCCCACCACCAATGCCCCTATCTCCCTCCTCCCCTACCTCCTGCCTGTGTTCAAGACAGGCATTCAACTTCTCTCTCTTATTAACACTGTCATGATAGTCATTAGCATGGTTATTACTCTAACTGCTCTTGTCACTGTGGTAAGCATCATATCATGAGCTGGTCCTTTGAGCCCTCATCTCTATAATCTCTGGGTATTATTACAATAATATCTTTTATTTTTCTTAAAATCATAAATGAGTGGGACTATTCTGTGTCTATCTCCTGACTTATTTCACTCAGAATAATAGTTTCCATGACTATCCATGTATAGGAAAATGTTAGGACTTCATCTTTCCTGGACAGCTGCACAGTATTCCATTGTGTACATGTACCACAATTTCTTTGGTCGTCTGTTGAAGGGCATCTGGTTGATTTTAGTTTCTGTATATTATAAATAGTGCTGCAATGAATATATGTGTGCAGAAGGTATATTTGTATTGTGCTTTTGTGTTTCCTAGGGTTTATCCCTAGGAGCAGTATACCTGGATCATATGGTAACTTAATTTCCAGTTTTTTTGAGGAATCTCCATATTGTTTTCCATAAAGTCTGGACTAGATATCATTCCCAACAGCAGTGAATGAGAATTCCTTTCTCTTCACATTCTTTCTTTCTTATTCAAACTCACTTTGTTGGGGATAGAGCAACAATAAAGTTGGCAAGATATTTGCCTTGCATGTGGTCAAACTGAGTTCAATTCCTCTCATCAGATATGGTCTCCTGAGTCTTACCAGCAGTGATCCCTATCACTGATTGAGGAATAGACCAGAGCATTTGAAGCCAAGGTGACTCCAAAACCAAACCAAACAGATTTGTTTTGCTTAACATAAAACTTTATTTCTATTATAGTGAATGACAATATATTATATATATGCATATATATGAGTAGTTTCCATTGTTTATGACTATTTAATACAGTCATTTGTTGTTGATCATTTGAGTTATTTCCAGAGCTTAACTACAGTGCTCCTCTTTGCCCTATTTTTTGGGGTGGGGTGGGGAGAAATGCCTCCCAGGATATGATCAGGAAATACTGGATCTCTGCTTGACAATTCCCAGCCAACTAGGAAGCCAGAGGTACAACAGCAGGTCTCAAGGATGCAGTGCCAGTAACAATGCTCAGAGTTTCTGAAGGCTACACCCAACAACTTTCATGGATCATGTAATATAGGTGAGAAATCAGCTGCATCAAAGTCATGTGTCAATCTCTGTACTATCTGCTGGCACTCCCCATTCTTTGATCAGGTAGACTGTTTCCTTACTGTTGAGTTTCATGATTGCTTTATATATCTAGAACATTAACACTCTGATGAATTTATTTTTCATGATTAGTTGGATATTTTTGTTTTAGCAATATTTTCTTTCATAATACAAAATATTTTTAGTTAAATATGATTTCACTTTTTAAGTGTTGCCTTTTTTTTCTTGTTTAGTGGAATTATATAATGAAGATAACATTAAAGCAAGTAACAGAGAGAGTGTATAGCCCATGTTTTTTTTCCTGTGTATTTTATAAATTTGGATATAAAGCCTAAGTCTTAAAATCACTTTGAGTGACCTTTTGTATATGGTGTTATTCTTCAATATGGCTATCCAAATTGAATACAAAATTTTGAAAAAATTTTGTGTCATTTTATGCTCTTGGGTTTGGTAATACATTGGAAGATTTATTTTTAGGCTTTCAATTCTATTATACTGGCATAAATACCTTTTATACTACTCCTGTTTGGACTATTACACAATATTATATAATTGAAAGTTGGGGGAATGAAATGGCTTGCATCAATTTTTCCCCTTAATATTGTTAACCTATAGGGAGATATGGTAGTATTTGTTTTACGGAACACCACTAAATTTTTTATGAAGATTTTAGTGGCTTGGTAAAATAATATAAAGTTGGTAATTTTAACAACATTAATCTTCTTACATGTTAGTGTAAGAAGAGTTTAACTGTATTGTTCTCTATTTTATGAGTGACTTAATTTTAAATGTTGAAGTCTTTTACCTCCTTTGTAAGTTGCTTCCTAGGAAAGTATAAAACTGTCTACTGGTACCAAAAAATAATGTTTTTGTTTTCTATGCCTATCCTACCATTTTTTGTTATTTTATATAAATAATCAAATATTTTTATTTAAGTTGTACAGTACTATTGCCAATTGCATTTGCAATAAATGTACATCTTTTAATAAATTAAATAGTGCTAAAACTTAACAAACATTTTGTAATGTTTAATAAGAAGGAAAAACTCTGACAATAAATTGAAAAGTAGGAAGAAAATTGGAAAGTAATTCTTGGAAACACACTTAAGTACATAAACTGAAGTTGACTAGAGTTTTGATAAAATGAACAGCTGCACTGACATGAAAGTTGACAGCTGGGAGCAATGACCAAAATGTTCAGCTCAACTTGGATGAACTTCATCATATACTCATGAATACAATATTAGAAGTTTGACCAATGTTATTTTTTTAACTTAGAAGATATTTTTTTACAAAATTGATAACACCTGTGCTCAAGTTTTTAAAAACCCATTAAAGTAAAATGTGTAAGTAATAGCTATAATAATGTTCTTAAGAATGATTAAGAAACAAATAATTATGTAAGCTATCCTATAGTCATATTTCTCAGGAAATATTCAGTAATCACAGAGAGGTATTTTACATAATTTAACAAAGGTAGCAAGTATTTTATTAAGCCCTTACTTTATGCTGGGTGCATTAATTAAATGAGTATCTGTGAGATTAATATTTTGAACTGTTTTAAATAGCCTTATTATTTTATATCTAACATTATATAGCATTGGAACATGTATATTTCCCACAGATGCTTGCAAATTACATTATTTTTTCTCCTGAATCAGTCTTACTCAAAACAATTATATTTCTCCTAAATGAATGTTCATATTATTATTTGCATTTAAAACTACTATACAGCATATTAATCACATTGAAACAAAATGAAATTCTATAGGTAGTAAGTGAAATAAGCATCTTCATTTTTAAGTTGTTATTTTTATTTTTATTTCTTTGTGCTCCTAAGTGATGCTACAGAGACTCAAGGCTTCACATAAGTGATTCATAGCCAACTGTTGAGAACTGGGTAGGTTACCTCAATGCCAGGGCCCAAGAAAAGGCTGCTTTATAGGCTATGGTGCTGGGGAATCACCTGATGCCTCTTCTGGCTGTGCCATTATATGTATGAGATACTTCAGATCTAACTTTAGTTGATCACAGACAAGGCATGATGTTCCTTAACCCCTGTACTATTTACTTATATCTGAAAGAAATATTTATCCACATCTGAAATAAATAAATTGCTAGTGGCTGCTACTTTGCTAAGATAGTATATTTTATTTTATGAAGAAAGTCATTATTACATAATCATCTGCATGATTGGCTTCATTATTCATTGACGACTGTTAACAGTGATGATAAAGTCTAACACAAAACAGATTTACTTTTAAATTATCTGTGGCCATATCCACTGATTCTCAGGGTTCCCTTCTGTCTCTAGGCTAGGGGACCATTCCTTATGGGTTCAGAGGACTCTATGTGCTGCCAGATTTTATGCAAAACAAGCATGCTACACAATATACTATCTCTTTATCTTGAAAATAGATGTGTTTTTTGATAAATCCAAAAAATTTGTAGGGTTGTATTATTGGTCAAATACATCTCAACTTAATCATCTGAAATTTTGAAAATTCTGAAATCAAAATTTTACTTCCTCTTATGATGTAGTTCAGTGAAGTCCTAAAATAGTTTTTTAAGCCTCTCTATGATGTTCTTGTTTATGTTTAAAATTACATTCTTGTTGTGAACCTAGATTTTCACATAACATGAGATGTCTTCTGCCTCTGGTGAGTCTGTATTTTTGTTTGTTTTAGGATTTTTTAGGGAAAGGGACACAACAGCTATGCTCAGGGCTTACTCCTAGCTTTGTGGTTAGGACTTACCCTTGGCCAGGGATCTGGGACCATATTCAGTCAAATGGGGGTCAATGATGCATAAAAACAAATACCTTTTCCCCTATAATATCTCTCTGCCATGCAACACATTTTAAAATAAACTTGCTAATTAAAAGTTTAATATGTACCCATTTACAATAGTGGAATATGAATTATAAGAAGTAAAATTTTGCTTTTATGTTTAAATTCAAATCTTAAGCAATTTAATAAGGAAGTTGCTAATTTTAACCATTTTCTTACAGAAAAAACATCTACATGGTCTAATTGATAAATTTTTTCGAATAACATGCTCCAAGCAGAGAGAAAGAGGAACCCTGGTAAGTAATGTTGGAGAGAAACAAACAAATAAACAAATGAACAAACATACATGGAACCTTAACTATCCCAAAGGAATGGGACCCATATCCAGACCCTGGAAAGCAACTGAGATGCAGAATTCCAGGCTCAGGATGTAGAAGGCTCTTGGAGAAAAGCAGACTTAGATTCCTGGGAGGAGAGAACCAAGAACATAAAGAAAGTGAAGAATAAAAAAAATTTGTTCTTTTTGTTTCATGTTTTCCCTCTTACATTGGTTGAGTTTTGTTCTCAGAACTTTTTGACCTTTTTTTTTTTTTTTTTTTTTTTTGGTTTTTTGGGCCACACACAGTGACACTCTCAGGGGTTACTCCTGGCTATGCTCAGAAATCACTCCTGACTTGGGAGATAATATGGGACCGGGGTGTGTGTGTGTGTGTGTGTGTGTGTGTGTGTGTGTGTGTGTGTGTGTGTGTGTGTGTGTGTGTGTGTGTGTGTGTCTAACTGCTGTCCGTCCTAGGTTAACACGGGCAACGGGCAAGGCAGGCGCCCTACTGCTTGTGCCACCACTCCCACCCTTTGATTATTTCTTAATTATTACTTACAATTTGGAGGATAAGGAGTAGACTTTTGATTTTTTACTTTTTTTTTTTTCTCCAGGTGAGAGTATTCCATCTAGCAATTCTCAGGGTTTTCTCTTCAGGAATCACTCCTGTTTGGGCTTCAGAAACCCTATGGGGTGCTGAGGCTTAAATTTAAGTTAGCTGTATGCAAAGCAAGTATCTTTTCTGCTGCTATCTTTATGGTCTCAGAACAAACTTTTGAGATTTCTAAATGTTTTGAATTGAAAAAACATGAAATGTAACGGGCTGCTGGAGGTGGAACTTTAGAAAATTGCATACCAAATAAAAGAAACAACTTCACTAAAGTTGTGGGCTAAAAAATTTAAACACAGGAGTTCTAGGTGTCCTAGGAGTCCAACCAAGTTTAATAAGGATGTATATCCGCCAATAATCATTTATTTATTATAAAATGCATGTATTCCCTCTTTGTATAAATGTGTCAGGTTTCTGTTTTTGAAAATTAAAGCAAGTTTATATATTTTGTTTGTTTGTTTGTTTGTTTGGGGCCACACCCGGCGGTGCTCATGGCTTATTCCTGGCTGTCTGCTCAGAAATAGCTCCTGGCAAGCACGAGGGGCCATACGGGTCACCGGGATTCAAACCAACCACCTTTGGTCCTGGATCGGCTGCTTGCAAGGCAAACACCGCTGTGCTATCTCTCCGGGCCCAAGTTTATATATTTCAAGTTCTATTTTTACCAAATGCAATTTACATGGCATAGTGGAGTAAAAAAACACTACATACATAATTAAAAATAATAGAAAGTGGGGATCGAGCATTAGTGCCATAGGTAGGGTGTTTCCATTGCAGCCAGCCAGCCCACATTCAATCCCCAGTGTAACCACATCCCCCATTTCCACCAGTGTAATCTTACCTGCTAATAGATCCTCCCATTTCTGGGAGGGGTCTTGGAAGGTTAGAAAAGGTTTTGCCTGAGGGGCAAAAAGGAATTTGCCTGGATGGAAAGGGAGCAGGAGGAGAGATGGGCAAGCTAAGAATATCATGTGCTTTAAATAGGTTTTATGATATAGACAACACACGTTGGCCAGGGCAAATAAAGATGTTAACTCTTTGGAAGCCTGACTGCATGTGAGTTTTATACCGCCACTCTCCTGAATCCAGATTCCCACGGGTTGGAGCATTGGAGCCACGTGGCCTGGGACGGCAAAGAAAGACACCTCCATTCAAGCCCATCCAAGGGGCTTAATGCAATACCCCAGTACCCCATAAAATCCCCCAAGCACACAGGGAGTGATCCCTGAGCACAGAGACATGAGTAAGCAAGGGATATCCCTTGAGCACCACTGAGTATAGCCACAAAACCAAATAAATAAATATTTCTCCAACTTAAATTGTCAAAATATCTCTGCACTATTATTTTGGTCTTGGAGAAAAAAATTGTGTAATAGGCAAAGCCTGGTTTTATCTAATTTGGGGGTGGGGTGTGATACAAGAAATCAAACCTAAAGACTTATATGTGCAAAACATGGGTTATACCACAGAAAGAAGGTGCTTGGCACCTTCTTTGTCTTCTTATAACACAATTACTTAAGACTTTATGTCTTTTACTTCCTACTGTCCTCTTAACTTCCAAACTATTATTTTAAAGATGTAGTTTTTTTTGTCTTAGGACGTATTATTTTTGTCAACACCTGTGTATATATTCGAGGTTAACTCAGAACTCAGGTTTACTTAGAGACTTCTTGTCAACTCTATGACAGAATAAAGTATCATCTGATTTCCACTCTGCATATTGGTCAACAGTGAATGATTTAGTTCTGTGTCTCAGGTCCCCAAAGGAGATTAGAAAACAGTCTGACTTTTGTTCTTGACATCAGCGGTTTTTTGAGCAATTTTAGCATGAAAGTGAAATGGTCACAAGATGAAAACACAAGTCTAAAAATACAGTTACACTAAAATAATTAACTTAATAATAAAGTTAACATTATTTTTACAACTTGATTTGGACATTTTTGTAGTTTTGATGGAATGTGTTCCACATAATTTTATGAAGGTATGTTCTTTTAAAGCAGATTAAATATGCTCAGTCAATTAATTTTTGTATCTTCCCAGTGAAATTGAGTGGGTTCTTGACTCTAAAAAAAGGAAATTTAGTGATGACTATATGTTGGTAAATCTGTAATTTTAGTGCTTAAAATAAAATGTGCAAATTGACATGAGAAATTGAAAAAAAAACTTGGAAATATGTTAAAGTTGTTTTATATTATTTTCTAATTAGTTTTTTAAATAATATTTAAAAAATGGAACTTACTTATGGTTTTCACTTTAGAAATATGCTCTTCAACTAGAAATTGCCAAATGTTAGAAAAATATATAAAACATTTCTTAGGTAAATTTTGACCTCATAGCAGTTTGTCATATACATAGTTGACTTTGTTCACATTTTTAAAATAGACATAAATTCTTGCCTAGCTCAGTTACTCACATTAATATACAAAGTGGATTTAGCTACTATAAGTTAAATTTGCTGTAGTACCCTTTGGTTATCTAACACCAAATCTTAAACTTGCCAAACATTTGATCTTATAGTTTGAGGAGAGAAAGAATTTAATTAGGTTTTACCATAGAGCTTTGCATTAACATCCATTTATACCTTGGTATTAGAGAGTATGGGTTTTGATAGTTTCTTAATATTATACCTTTTTATATATTTTATTTTAAACACCTTGATTACATACATGATTGTGTTTGGGTTTCAGTCATGTAAAGAACACCACCCATCACCAGTGCAAAATTCCCATCACCAATGACCCAAATCTCCCTCCTTCCTACCCAACCCCTGCCTGTACTCTAGACAGGCTTTCTATTTCCCTCATACATTCTCATTATTACGATAGTTCAAAATGTAGTTATTTCTCTAACTAAACTCATTCCTGTTTGTGGTGAGCTTCATGAGGTGAGCTGTAACTTCCAGCTCTTCTCTCTTTTGTGTCTGAAAGTTATTATTGCAAAAATGTCTTTCATTTTTCTTAAAACCCATAGTTGAGTGAGACCATTCTGCTTTTCTCTCTCTCTCTCTCTCTCTGTCTCTCTCTCTCTCTTTCTCTCTCTCTCTCTGACTAATTTACTCAGCATAATAGATTCCATGTACATCCATGATTAGGAAAATTTCATGACTTCATCTTTCCTGTCAGTTGAATAATATTCCATTGTGTAGATGTACCACAGTTTCTTTAGTCATTCCTCTGTTGAAGGACATCGTGATTGTTTTCAGAGTCTTGCTATGGTAAATAGTGCTGCAATGAATATAAGTGTAAGGAAGGGATTTTTGTATTGTATTTTTGTGTTCCTAGGGTATATTCCTAGGAAGTGGTATAGCTGGATCGTATGGAAGCTCGATTTCATTTTTGGAGGAATCTCCATATTGCTCTCCAGAAAGGTTGAACTAAACGGCATTCCCACCTGCCATCCCACCTGCATCCCCGCCAACACTGCTTGTTCTCATTCTTTGTGATGTGTGCCAATCTCTGTGGTGTGAGGTGGTACTTCATAGTTGTTTTGATTTGCATCTCCCTGATGATAAGTGATTGTGGAACATTTTTCATGTGTCTTTTGGCCATTTGTATTTCTTCTTTGTCAAAGTGTACTGTTCATTTCTTCTCCCCATTTTTTGATGGGATTAGATGTTTTTTTCTTGTAAAGTTCTGTCAGTGCCTTGTATATTTTGGAGATTTGCCCTTATCTGATGGGTATTGGGTGAACTTTCTCGAGTATTCATGCCTATTCCACTGATCTGAGGGCCTGTAATATTATACTTGATAATTGACAGAAAAAAATTCACATTGGCACCTATATTAATTCAAATAAATCAAAGAGTAAGTTATTTTAAATATACTATTTTTCTTGATACTTTTAATAATTTATTTGACTGAAATGTTTGGTTTAGAATAGTTCACTTGGAAATCAAAAGGAAGGGAATATAGGAATAGGTATGTTTTCTTTAAAGAAGTTTCTCTATCAAATTTTCTCATTTAAAAATATTGCTAACTGTCCTAGGTTCATTGGTTGGTACCAAAGTCACTCAATATAGTGCTCATAGAGCCCCCCAAGACTACCTTTGACCTGCAAATATGATGCCTATGGTGTTAGGAATTGAACTCATGACTTGCTATGTAAGACATATATGCAATCACAATGGGATAGTTTTCTCTGCCTCTGAATCCATTTACTTGTTGTTTATATTTTAATTCATTGGTCTTCTTATTTTTTTTTGGATTTTTGGGGGCAACAATCCAGCAGTGCTCAGGGATCACTCTTGACAGTTGTCAGAGGACCGTATGAGATCCCACAATAGGATAGTCAAACTTGGATCAGTTACATGCAAGGCTTATTAGTCTTTATTGTTTGATGAGATATGAGTTCTTTGTGTATTTGATATATTAAAAACTTTGTCTGGTATGTGATGTGCAGATATTTTCTTCCAGATAATATATAGCCTTTCCATTTTTGTGGAGAGTTCTTTATAATAAAAAAATATTTGTAGTGGTGCAAATGTCTTTCCTACATTCTATTTTTGGACCTTTGGGCTATATTTCAAGACATGGAGTTGTTGGGTCAAATGAAGTTTAATTCCAAGATTTTGTTCATTTGTTTTGTTTGTTTTGTTTTGTTTTTTGGGTCACACCCGGCAACACTCAGGGTGTTACTCAGAATTCGCCCAGGGAGGCATAGGGTACCATATAGGAATCCAGGATGCAAACCATCGCCCTTCTGCATGCAAGGCAAACGCCTTAACTCCAGGCTATCTTTCCGGCCCCAATTCCAAGATCTTTTAAAGGAATATTCATATGATTTTCCAGAATGACTAGACCAGTTGACATTTCCAACTAATAGTGAACAAGAGTTCCTTTTCTTGTTGTCCATGTCAGTACTGTTTAATCTTGTTCTTTTTGATGGTGTGCTAGTCTCTATGCTGTGAAAATATCTCATAGTTTTGATTTGCTTCTCTCTGAATGATAGGACATGCCAGAACATTTTTTTCATTTTTCTTTAAGCCATTTGCATTTATTTCTTCTGTAAAAATCTGTTCATCTCTCTCCTCTTTATTATTTGGTGTAGTTGAATAATTTGTTCTTTGTTGTTTTTTTTGTTTATTTGTTTATTTGGGGGTGGCACTACTGCAGGAGTCACTCCTGGCTCTCAGCTCAGAAATCCCTCCTAATCAGGGGACCATATGGATGCCATAGATTGAACCCCACATCTGTCCTGGATCAGCCACATGCAAGGAAAATGGCCCTCCTACCACTGTGCTACTACTTCAGCCCCTTCATTGCTTTTTTTTTTATATATTAAAATTCTATCCCAAAATTTTTTTTGAAATGAAAACATGGCATCTTATTGCTTTTCTTCAAGTGATGATAAAGTGGTATCTTATTTTTATTTTTTATTTTTTTTTATTTAAACACCTTGATTACATACATGATTGTGTTTTGGTTTGAGTCATAAAAGGAACACCCCACCCATCACCAGTGCAACATTCCCATCAGCCATGTCCCAAATCTCCCTCCTCCCCACCCCGACCCCTGCCTGTACTCTAAACAGGCTCTGCAATTTCCCTCATACATTCTCAATATTAGGACAGTTCAAAATGTAGTTATTTATCTAAATAAATCATCACTATTTGTGGTGAGCTTCTGAGGTGAGCTGGAACTTCCAGCTCTTTTCTCTTTTTGTGTCTGAAATTTATTATTGCAAGAATGTCTTTCATTTTTCTTAAAACCCATAGATGAGTGAGACCATTCTGCATTTTTCTCTCTCTCTCATGACTTATTTCACTCAGCATAATAGATTTCATGTACATCCATGTATAGGAAAATTTCATGACTTCATCTCTCCTGACAGTGCATAATATTCCATTGTGTATATGTACTACAGTTTCTTTAGCCATTTGTCTGTTGAAGGGTATCTTGGTTGTTTCCAGAGTCTTGCTATGGTAAATAGTGCTGCAATGAATATAGGTGTAAGAAGGGATTTTTTGTATTGTATTTTTGTGTTCTTAGGGTATATTCCTAGGATTGGTATAGCTGGATCTTATGGGAGCTCAATTTCCAGTTTTTGGAGGAATCTTCATATTGCTTTCCATAAAGGTTTGGACTAGACGGCATTCCCCACCAGCAGTGGATAAGGGTTCCTTTCTCTCCAACATCCCCGCCAGCCATGTTTGTTCTTATTCTTTGTGATGTGTGCCATTCTCTGTGGTGTGATGGTTGGTATCTCATCGTTGTTTTGATTTGCATCTCCTGATGATTAGTGATGTGGAGCATTTCTTCATGTGTCTTTTGGCCATTTGTATTTCTTCTTTGTCAAAGTGTCTGTTCATTTCTTCTCCCCATTTTTTGATGGGATTAGGTGTTTTTTTCTTGTTAAATTTCTGTCAGTGCCTTGTATATTTTAGAGATTAGCCCCTTATCTGATGGGTATTGGGTTGAATAGTTTCTCCCCACTCAGTGGGTGGCTCTTGTATCCTGGGCATTATTTCCTTTGAGGTGCAGAAGCTTCTCAACTTAGTATATTCCCATATGTTAATCTCTGCTTTTACTTGCTTTGAGAGTGCAGTTTCCTACTTGAAGATGTCTGTAGTCTCAATGTCCTGGAGAGTTTTGCCTATGTGTTTTTCTATATATCTTATGGTTTGGGGTCTGATATCGAGGTCTTTAATCCATTTAGATTTTTCCATCGTACATGATGTTAAGCTGGGGGTCTAAGTTTAATTTTTTGCCAAATGGCTATCCAGTTGTGCCAACACCCACTTGTTGAAGAAGCTTTTCTTGCTCCATTAAGGATTTCCTGCTCCTTTATAAAAATTAGGTGATTGTATGTCTGGGGAACATTTTCTGAGTATTGAAGCCTATTCCACTGATCTGAGGGCCTGTCCTTATTCCAATACCATGCTGTTTTGATAACTATTGCTTTGCAGTAAAGTTTAAAGTTTGGGAAGTAATTCCTCCCATATTCTTTTTTCCAATGATTGCTTTAGCTATTCTAGGGTGTTTATTGTTCCAAACAAATTTCAAAAGTGCCGAATCCACTTCTTTGAAGAATGTCATGGGTATCTTTATAGGAATAGAGTTGAATCTGTATAATGCCTTGGGGAGTATTGCCATTTTGATGATGTTAATCCTGCCAATCCATGAGCAGTGGTTTGTGTTTCCATTTTTCACGTTGTCCTCTCTTATTTCGTGGAGCAGAGTTTTATAGTTTTCTTTGTATAGGTCCTTCACATTTTTAGTCAAATTGATTCGAAAATATTTGAGTTTGTGTGGCACTATTGTGAAGGGGGGTTGTTTTCTTAATGTCCCATTTCTTCCTTATTACTATTGGTGTATAGAAAGGCCATTGATTTTTGTGTGTTAATTTTGTAGCCTGCCACCTTGCTATATGAGTCTATTGTTTCTAGAAGCTTTTTGGTAGAGTCTTTAGGGTTTTCTAAGTAGAGCATCATGTCATCTGCAAACAGTGAGAGCTTGACTTCTTCCTTTCCTCTCTGGATTCCCTTGATATCCTTTTTCTTGCCTAATCGCTATAGCAAGTACTTCCAGTGCTATGTTAAATAGGAGTGGTGAGAGAGGACAGCCTTGTCTTGTGTCAGAATTTAGAGGGAAGGCTTTTAGTTTTTCTCCATTGAGGATAATATTTGCCACTGGATTGTGGTAGATGGCCTTAAACTATATTGATAAAGGTTCCTTCCATTCCCATCTTGCTGAGAGTTTTGATCAAGAATGGGGTGTTGGACCTTATCAAATGCTTTCACTGCATCTATTGATATGATCATGTGGTTTTTATTTTTCTTCTTGTTGATGTTGTGTATTATGATGATAGACTTATGGATGTTAAACCAGCCTTGCATTCCTGGGATGAAACCTACTTGATCGTAGTGGATGATCTTCTTAATGAGGTATTGAATCCTATTAGCCAGAATTTTGTGAGGATCTTTGCATCTGCATTCATCAGCGATATTGGTCTGTAATTTTCTTTTATCGTAGCATCTCTGTCTGGTTTAGGTATCAGGGTGATGTTGGCTTCATAAAAGTTATTTGGGAGTGTTTCCATTTGTTCAATTTCATGAAAGAGTCTTGCCAGGATTGATAGTAGTTCCTCTTGGAAAGTTTGAAAGAATTCATTAGTGAATCCATCTGGGCCTGGGCTTTTGTTTTTGGGCAGACTTTTTATTACCATTTTAATTTCATCAATGGTGATAGGGGTGTTTAGTTATGCTACATCCTCTTCTTTCAACCGTGGAAGATTATAAGAGTCCAAGAATTTATCCATTTCTTCCAGGTTCTCATTTTTAGTGGCATAGAGTTTTTCAAAGTAGTTTCTGATTACACTTTGAATCTCTTTGTCATATCAGTAAGTGATCTTTCCTTTTTCATTCCTAATATGAGTTATCAAGTTTCTCTCTCTCTCTTTCTTTGTTAGGTTTGCCAGTGGTCTATCAATCTTGTTTATTTTTTCAAAGAACCAACTTCTGCTTTCGTTGATCTTTCGGACTGTTTTTTGGGTTTCCCCAAAAAACGTTGATTTCTGCTCTCAGCTTTGTTATTTCCTTCTCTCTTCCTATTTTTGGGTCCTTTTGTTGAGTACTTTCTAGTTCTATTAGCTGTGTCATTAAGCTACTCAGGTAAGCTCCTTCTTCCTTCCTGATGTCCTGACTTGTAAAGCTATGAATTTTCCTCTCACTACTGCTTTTGCTATGACCCCATAAGTTCTGATAGTTTGTGTCTTTATTATCATTTGTTCCAGGAAACCTTTTTATTTCCTCCTTGATTTCTATCTCGGACCCACTGGTTATTGAGTATGAGGTTGTTTAACTTCCAGGTGTTAAAGTTTTTCTTCTGAGTACCGTTTTC
The DNA here is from genome assembly GCF_024139225.1 of Suncus etruscus. Classification (NCBI taxonomy): domain Eukaryota; kingdom Metazoa; phylum Chordata; class Mammalia; order Eulipotyphla; family Soricidae; genus Suncus; species Suncus etruscus. Next base: position 49,411,515 of record NC_064860.1, on the reverse strand, counting down.
AATTCAGAAATAATTTCAGAGCCTTGTGGTCAGCGAAGGTTAGTCTGCAAAATTTCTATCCTCTTGATATTATGGAGGTATGTTTTATGTGCCAGGATGTAGTCTATCCTGGAGAATGTCCCATTTACATTGGAGAAGAATGTGTATCCAGGTTTCTGGGGATGGAGTGTCCTATATATATCCACTAGGCCCTCTTTCTTCCATTTCTCTCCTTAGGTCTACTATATTCTTGTTTGGGTTTCAGTCTGGTTGACCTATCCAGTGTTGACAAAGCAAGTGTTGAGGTCCCCCACAATTATTGTGTTGTTATTGATATTGTTTTTCAGATTTGTCAACAGTTGTATTAAATATTTTGCTGGCCCCTCATTTGGTGCATATATGTTTAGGAGAGTTATTTTTTTCTTGCTCTACATACCCCTTGATTAATATAAATGTCCATCTTTGTCCCTTACAACCTTCCTGAGTATAAAGTTTGCATTATCTGATCATTAGTATGGCCACTCCAGCTTTTTTATGGGTGTTGTTTGCTTGCATAATTTTTTTCAGCCTTTTATTTTGAGTCTATGTATGTTCTGACTATTCAGGTGCGTTTCTTGTAGGCAGCAGAAGGTTTGATTGAGTTTTTTGATCCATTTAGCCACTCTGTGTCTCTTTACTGGTGCATTTAGTCCATTGATGTTGAGAGAAAGAATTGTCCTGGGATTTAATGCCATCTTTATATCGAATTTGGTGTGTCTTTTGGTTAGTCTTGTTTTAAATTTGTTCTTTCTCAGTTTTTTCTCTTAAGACTGGTTTTGAGTCTATAAAGTTTCTGAGCTGTGTTTTGTCTGTGAAACCATGTATTTTTTCCGTCAAACCGGAAAGTGAGTTTTGCTGGGTACAGTATTCTAGGTGAAGCATTCATTTCATTCAGTCTTGTCACAATATCCCACCACTGCTTTCTGCCATTGAGTGTTTCTGGTGACAGGTCTGCTGTAAATCTCAAGGAAGCTTGCTTGAATGTAATTTCCCCTTTTGATCTTGCTGTTTTCAGAATTCTGTCTCTATCCGTGGGATTTGTCATTGTGACTAGGATGTGTCTTGGGGTGGTTTTTCTTGGGTCTCTTTTGGTTGGTACTCTTTGAGCATGCAGGATTTGATCACATATATTCTTTAGCTCTGGAAGTTTCTCTTTATTGATGTTCTTGACCGATGATTCTTCCTGGAAATTTTCTTCCTGGGTCTCTGGGACTCCAATGATTCTTAAGTTGTTTCTGTTGATCTTATCATAGACTTCTATTTTCATCTGTTCCCATTCTTTGACTAATTTTTCCATTGTCTGTTCATTTGCTTTAACTTTTTTTCCAATCTCTCCTGCTGTATGGAATTGTTATGTATCTCATATTCCACAGCACCAAGTCTATTCTCAGCTTCTGATACCCTGTGCCAGAGCTTATCCATTTTGTCATTCACTTCGTTTACTGATTTTTTCAGGCCTGTTAGTTGACATGTTATTTCAGTTTGGATTTTCGTGATTTCTGTCTTCATATTTTCTTGATTCTTATTAGTGTTCTGTTCCACTCTAACCATGGTTTCTTTGAGGTCTTTGAGCATCTTCCATATTGCTAATCTAAAGTCCTTATATGAGAGGTTGATAAGTTGGTTGTTCATTAACTGGTCATCAGAATTGTCATCTTCATTCTCTATGTCTGATGCTGGCCTGTGTTATTTCCCCATTGTCACACTTGTATTGTGGGTTTTTCTACGTGTTGTGGTGGTATTCATTGGTTATATGATGCAGGCAGCACACTTCTCTGGCTCCTCCCTTTCTGGATGGGCTGACTTGCCTCCAAGTTAGGGGAGTCCTCCGTAGATGAAGCCTTCACACAGGATCAAATCTTAGGCCTGAGCACGCAGCAGAGAAGACAGTCTGGAGAGTTAGGCTCAAGCATGAAGCAGAGAAGACAGTTTGGAGAGAAATTCTTGCTTCTGTGATCCAACACAGTTCTTAGTGTGTGTTTTTTTTTCTTCTTGTGATGGTGTTCTTTTTTTAGAAAGAGTAAACGGCTGCATAGCGAAGTGGAGCTAAGTGCCTTCTGGAGCCTCTTTTCAGCCCACTCTCAAGAGGTTCACGCAACAAGATAGTAGAGAGACACACACAGGCAGCACTCACAGTTTTTCACAGTCGGGCCCCACTGGATAGGCGTAGTTTTCACTCGCTTGCTGGGCAGCTTCAGAATGCTGTATTTTGGGGTTCACTTCCCAGGACTCTGAGGAGATCTTCAAGAATTCAGAAAAGACAGGACAGGGCTCCCTTCACATCCTCAGTTTCCTCAGAAGAAGCACAGCCGGGTGGAGACTCTGCAGGTAGAGCAATCAGCACTCTGCCTGGAAACCCCCACATCCAGCCATTTCTTACTCACTCACTTGCTGGGTAGCTTCAGTTTTTTGGGGGTTCGCTTCCCAGGGCTCTGAGGTGAGCTCCAGAGTTCAGGAAAGACAGAGAAGAGTAGGACAGGGCTCCCTTCAGGTCCTCAGTTTCCTCAGAAGAAGCACAGCCGGGTGGAGACTCTGCAGGTAGAGCAATCAGCACGCTGCCTGGAAACCCCCACATTCAGCCATTTCTTACTCACTCACTGGCTCGCTGGGTAGCTTCAGAATGTAGTTTCTTTGGGGTTCGCTTCCCAGAGCTCTGAGGAGAGCTTCCAGAGTTCAGGAAAGACAGAGAAGAGTAGGACAGGTCTCCCTTCAGGTCCTCAGTTTCCTCAGAAGAAGCACAGCTGGGTGGAGACTCTGCAGGTAGAGCAATCAGCACTCTGCCTGAGAAACCCCCACATCCAGCCATTTCTTACTCACTCACTTGCTGGGTAGCTTCCTATCCCCAAATATTTTATAAAATTTTATCCCAAATCGGAGCCGGCGAGGTAAGGCGTCTGCCCTTGCAAACGCTAGCCAAGAAAGGACCATGGTTCAATCCCCCTGTGTCCCCATATGGTCTCCACAAGCCAGGGATGATTTCTGCGTGCTAGCCAGGAGTAACCCCTGAGCCATTAAACAGGTGTGGCCAGAAAAAAACAAAAAATATAATGTATCCCAAATATCCATAAAAGACACTTGCATGCTTATGTTCCTATAGTACTATCCATAATAATCAAAATCTGGAAACAACCCAAGTGTCCAAGAATAGATGGCTGAATTCAAAATCTATATACATTTAGGCAATGGATTACTATTTATACATAAGAATAGATAAGGACATTTAATTTGCTGCTCCATGGAGCATAACAGGAGAGTATCATCTTGAGTGAAATTAGTCAAAGAAAGAAAGACTGACACAGAAAGACACAGAAAGATCACTCTCAGATGCTGTATATAAAGAAACACAATGATGGAATAACAAATGCAGAAAGAAAATGAAGACAAAGAACATGACAACTGTTTCTCAATAGAAAACAAGCCATCTAAGTGGGCTGGAGGATAGAATAGGGAGTGGACAATAATTATGTTCATGGAAGTGTTTAACCTAGAGAAGGTGATTCTGAAAGGTATCTATGAAACACTATCAACAATTCTATAAAACACAGCTAAAATATACTAAAACAAATATAGTCCCTCTTGTAGAAGAAAATTGGTGAGTAGGAAGTGAATGGAGGTGGGGTGGAGAGCAATGGTGTAGAGAATTGTGATACTATTAGGTTAATGATGGTAAATAATTGGATTGCTAAAAACCCAATCATGATAATGTTTTAATTTCATAGTTACTAAATGAAATTTTAAAGTATTTGTAGGGGCTAGCTTATGGGTAGAAAATATGCCTCATGTGTATAAGGCACAGGGTTTGCTCACTGACATTTAAAAAAAAAGGTGAAGGATGGCATACATATTATGAATAAAATCCAACACATGAACAATTCTTTAAAGACAGTGCTTTAAAAGAGGGAAAGTAGGGGGCTGGGGAGGTGGGGTGGTGGCGAGCAGTAGGTTGCTTGCCTGCACACAGTAATTTAGGACAGACCCTGGTTTTGATCCCCTGCATCCCATATGATCCCCCAATCTAGGAGCAATTTCTGAGCGCATAGTCAAGAGTAAACTAACTTTTTGAGCCGTCCTGGGTATGGCCCAAAAACAAAAGAAAGGGAAGGGGGAGTATGGGATGCAAGCTGGGAACAGGGGCAAAGGAGGGTCAACACAGGTGGTGAGGAATTGCCCTAAATCACTGTCACTATGTACCTAAAATATAACTATGAAAGACTTGTAATTAAAGAAAAAGATGGTGCTTAAATAGAGCCATAACAAAAGGAGTTTCACTCTGAGGTTATTATTTACTTTTTTATTTTTCAATCCTTGTACCATTGAAACACCTTTGTAGTCAATGTCCTCAATTGAGTTGCCTACCTTTTCTTCTTGTGTATTTCATGGGTTTCAGGATTTACAGCTAGTCTTTAATTCATTTTTAGTAGGTTTATATATATGAAGCTAATTTTTATTTATGATGCCTGCGACTGTCCAAGTTTCATTACCACAATTTGTTAAAATGATTATTTCCCCATTAAAATTTTAATGTTCTTTGTCATAAATTAACTTTCTATATAATTTTTGAGTATTTTTCTGGGCTTTAAATTCAATTTTATTTTTATGTGCTTATTTTGTCCTAATACACTGACTTCATTCTTGTTTTATAGTAACAATTTGACTTGAAGGAGTGAATTAACTCTATTTTTCTTCTTCTTTTTTTTTTAAACAAGATTACTTCTCTGGGACTGGAGAGACAAGTGGTTAAGACATTTACCTTGCATGCAGCTAGCCAGGGTTAGATCTTACTGCACAACATATAATCTTTTGTGCCTAGCCAGAAGAGATATCTCAGCACAGAATCAGGAGGTTAAAGCCTGAGAACTACTGAGTGTAGATCCAAAGCAAAACAAAACAAAACAGCCTTCATTGTTTCAGAGCATTTTGTTTGTTTGTTTATGTTTAGGGGCAATACCCAGCTTGCACTAAGGGTATACTTCCAGCTCAATATTCAGAGATTACTCAGCCTCAGGTTCAAGGGACAATATGGGGTCAGATTAAAACCCAGGTGGGCAGTGTTCAAGACAAATACTCTAACTGCTTGTACTATTAATCTGGCCCCCTTTTCAGACTGTTTTATTTCATAAAATATTAGAATTATTTGTTCTATTTTATTGAAAAAAAGTAATAGGATGTTGATAAGGACTGTGTTGGATTAGCAAATTGTTTCAGATGATGCAGCTATTTTAATAATGTTCATTATTGGGGAGTGGTGGCACAGCAGTAGGCTCTTTGCCTTGCACGCAGCTGACCTAGGACAGGCCTCAGTTTGATCCCCCAGTGACCCATATGGTCCCCCAAACCAGAATTCTTTTGGGGGATTCCCACCTGGAGCCCACCCAGTTAAATAAAAAAAGTGCACGGGGGGGGGGGGCAGAGAGGACAGTACAGCAGTAGGGCGTTTGCCTTGCCACGCTGCCAACTCAGGATGGACCTGAATTCAAATGTGGGCTTCCCATATGGTCCCCAGAGCCTGCAAGGAGCGATTTCTGAGCACAGAGCCAGGAGTAACCCTTGAGCGCAGCCAGGTGTGACTCAAAATTAAAAAACAAACAAAACAATTAAAACCAATAGTGTATTTAATTTTAAAAATAAAAGTGCTCAGAAAAGAAGGGATTTAGAAACCTTTGTACAGTATTAGGCTGGAACTGCGGCACAGTGATAAGGTGTTTGCCTTGCATGAGGCTGACCTAGGATGCACAGCAGTCTGATCCCCTGGTGTCCCATATGGTCCCCTGAGCCAGAGTGATTTCTGAGCGCAGAGCCAGGAGTAACCTTTGAGCATCACCGGGTGTGGCCCCCAAAACAAAAATAAATAAATAAATAAATAAATAAAAAGCTTTGTATAGTATTTACATCTTGGACGCAGAGTAGGTATAGAACGATTGCTGAGTAGACTGGAGGATTGGGAGCAGCATCACAGGCTGCCACCAGGATTTTGCATTTCTTTTTGATAAGGAAACGCAATAAAAAATTGCTCAACTTAATTTAGTAATAGGGAAATAGAAGCGAGCATTGAAACGGTCTCTGTTGAAAGACTGTAAATGACACATCTATGAGAAAACAAAGTCTCATCCATGGTGGGAAGATAAGTCAGAGCATCCTCTATTAGAGATGTAGAGGAATAATTAATAATATACATTTTCAAAGGAGCATAGACTGTCTTTCTGATTTATTTTAGCTATGGAGTATATTGAATTTATAAACGATTTATGGAAGGTTACAACAGAATATCTCTAAGTAAAATTGACTCATTTTGAAATAATATTGCATGAATGCAACCTAGATATAGGATATGTGAACTTTATATTGATATTACATACAAGATAGCACACTATAATTTTTCTTTCCCAAAGCCACTCTTAGCATCTGAAGTTGTAAAACTATGGGGTAAAACCAGGACTATAAGTTATATTGTGAGAAGAACCATTTAAAGTGAAATGTGCACCATTTGATATTAGCCACATTGAATTAATAAATCAGTTATTTATGGGATATAATTATATGCATTTTATGCCTCAAATCATGGGATTCTTCCTGTTATATTCTTCCATAGGTATTATTTTAAACAGTTGTATTGCTGCCAAGTATCTTGATCTTTGCCATCAATTCTTTGTTTTTGCTGATTTTTTTAATTACCTACTATGAAATTGCAAAATTATTCATGATTGGGTTTTTAGGTGTTCATTGATTCAATACTGACCACCTTCCCAGTGTTCATTTACTTTAACCATGCCCCTCACTGCCATTTTCTTCACCACCAATCTGCCTGTAAGAAGCAGATTACTTTTGTAGTTTTTTATGTTTTGCACTGTTTTTGTGCTATGACTTACACTGCTAATGCTGATTAGGATTTCATGCAGAACACTTTACCACATTTTGGTTTCCACCTCCTCTTCTAGATTAAATACTTCCTTTCTATGATAGTCACTGTCTCCTCCCAGGTCCTATTCCCCAGACCTCTCAAGTGACATGTTGCCTACTGAATTGTGAATTCTCATGTTCTAGTCTTTTTCTTTCATTGTCTTTGGGCATTCTATATTCTGCTAACTGTATTTCTTTGATATTCTATATATATGAAAGCCATCACTCTGGGTCAATATCTCTCCCTCTGATTAATTTCGCTCTGGATGATTTTCTTATAAATTTCTTTTTTTCAGTCAGTTCTTGTCATCAACTCTATCTTTAACACATTCACTATCATTTATGTTCTTATGGAGTCTATTTCACTGTTAGCTTTTAAATAAATATTTAGCCCTACTGGAAGTCTAATTCAGAAGATATACATATGCATGGACTCAATAGGCTGAAATAAATGCATAGGGCACTAAGTACATGAGACTACATCTAAGTTTCCCTGTAGTGAGAAAAAGTATTCCTTTAGCAGTGCCAGGTACTTAAAAGGGAAAGATAAGCATCATCCATTTGAACCACTTCCACCTTTTCTTCTACATCATCTTGAAAATGATGATAATTTCAATAGAGCACATTGAAAGTTTACTTCTTAAAAAATAAATTTTGAAAGGCAGCTTTTATTGTGCCTTTATGAAAAGTCATTATGTGAGTACAATCTGAATAGCTAGTTCCATCACGAAGTAAAGAGACAGGCTTGCTTCTGTATTTTAGTAACAGATGTCTCCAGTTAAACTGACGTGACATAGATTGTACTTTCAGTTACTTCAGTGATGAAGCCTCAACCTTTTAAAGATTTTTCTGCTCTGGAACCTTCATACTCACTTGGCATAACTCCTCTAAATGTCCTTGGCTCAGAAATATTTTACAATAAACTTCTTCGCCAATGCAGGCCAACTCTTGGCTTTTAGAAGACCTGCTTCTGCCCACTTCAGGATATGTGTTATAATAAGCAGATGGACTTTTTCTTTTTGCTTTAATTGTTTAGCATATTTTTTTCCTGTAAACGAAAACTTGGATTCTTGATTCAATTATTTTTGTAGAGTTAACCTCATTTGTTTACACATGTTTGTGTACCTAAGAAATGGCCCTGCCTTTTAAAATCTTAGTAAATAAAAAAGAAGCAAGGGAGATAAATAGGTAAAAAATAATTAGCATTTATAGCACTAGAATTCAAAATAGAATTCAAAATAGAATAGAATTCAAAATAATTCAAATTTTGATAGCTCTGACTATAATCTTTGCATGTGGGGGAATGGAAAATATTCCTCTTTTAGGAACATGTCTTCTTGTTGATGCTCTATTCTGTTTCTTTTTGGGACCACACATGGAAGGTGTTCTGGGTTTGCCCTTGACTATGTGTTCAGATGTCACTTTAGTTTGTGCTCAGAAAATCATATGATGTGTTGGGGACTAAACTGGGGGATAAAAATCAGGATCATTCTTATGCAAGACAAGTACCTTATTCTCTGTACTATTTAACCCAAAATAGTATTCATTCTTAACTTATTGTTTCATGTAGTGTATTTTTGATATTTTCTCTTTAATCATGGAAACAATGAAATAAAATGCTAAATTACCTTTTTATTTTTTAAACACAACTCTTTGACATTATCACCACCCCAAATAAATTAAAAAAATCAAAACATAGCCAAACATACCCCCCAAAATGTAACTAGATAGAAAGATTTATTGACATCTAAATAATAAATAATTTAGGACTCTTGGGTTTTGATTTTTGTACAGGAGAATAGTCTATGTATGTTTAGTCCAGTTTTTAGAAATATCATGAAATTCAGTAAGTTTAAATTTCACACAGTTGAGGAACATCAATACACACTAATTATATAATGAGGACATTTTATGTACGAAGAGAGTGGAATACAGCAGGTGTGCATTTTTCTGTTTGGAAATGGATAAATGTACATAGAGGATGAGCAGGTTCCACTAGTACTCTCCACTATCAGTATTCTCCCAGCCACGTGCCTGAGTCCTTATCACAACAAATGTGCTCATTTGAGTGGGATTTGGATTTGGATTGTGAATTCACATTCTTTGCTTCTCAGGGGACTATTCCGAGCTCTGTGCTTGGAATCATGAACTAGTGAGGAGATGGAGAGGCCAGCCTCATGCAGGAAAAGCACATTATACTCTTAAATTCTGCCATGGCTAAATCAAAGTAAAAGGGAAAAAAATGTAACAGGAGTAACTTCTTCAGTGGAGATAATCACATCCCCTAAATTACAGTTCTAAAACCAGACTATAAATATTCCTTTCTTTTTTTGTTCTTTCTTAGCTTTCTTTTCCTTCAAGTTTTTTCCTTCCTTCATTCTTTATTTCCTTTCTTCATTCGTTATTTCCCTTTCCTCTTTCCTCCTTGCTCCCTTCTCTTCCCTCCCTCTCTCTCCTTTTTCTTCTTTCTTTCTTCTCTTTTCTTCTCTCTTCTTTCACTTCTTCTTTCTTCTTTCTTTCTTTCTTTCTTTCTTTCTTTCTTCTTTCTTTCTTTCTTTCTTTCTTTCTTTCTTTCTTTCTTTCTTTCTTACTTTCTTTCTTTTCTTTCTTTTCTTTCTTTTCTTTCTTTCTTTCTTTCTTTCTTTCTTTCCCTTTCTTTCTTTCTTTCTTACTTTCATTCTTTCTTTCTTCTTTCTTTTTTTCTTCTTGTTCTTCTTTCTCTTCTTCTTTCTTTCTTCTTTTCTTTCTTTCTTTCTTTCTTTCTTTCTTTCTCTCTTTCTTTCTTTTCTACTTTCTTTTTCTTTCTTTTTCTTTCTTTCTTTCTTTCTTTCTTTCTCTCTCTTCTCTTTCTTTTCTTTCTCTTTCTTTCTTCTCTTTTTTTTTCTTTCTTTCTTTCTCTTCTTTCTTTCTTTTTTCTTTCTTCTCTTTCTTTCTTTCTTTCTTTCTTTCTTTCTTTCTTTCTTTCTCTTTCTTTCTTTCTTTCTTTCTTTCTTTCTTCTTTCTTTCTTTCTTTCTTTCTTTCTTTCTTTCTTTCTTGCCTTTCTTTCTTTCTTTCTTTCTTTCTTTCTTTCTTTCTTTCTTTTCTTTCTTTCTTTCTTTCTTTCTTTCTTTCTTTCTTTCTTTCTTTCTCTTTCCTTCCTTCCTCCCCTTACTTCCATCCTTCCTTTCTTCCTTCCTACCTTCCTTCTTTTCGACCTCGCTTCCTACATTCCTTCTTTTCATTCCTCCTTCCTCCCTCCCTTCCTTCCTTCTTTCCTTCTTACTCCACCCTCCCTCCTTTCCTGCCTCCACCTTTCCTGCCTCCACCCGCCTCCCTCCCTCCCTGCCTCCCTCCTTCCCTCCCTCCCTCCCTCCCTCCCTCCCTCCCTCCCTCCCTCCCTCCCTCCCTCCTTCCTTCCTTCCTTCCTTCCTTCGTCTTCCCCACCTCTTTTTTCTTTACCACACTTGGCAGTATTCAGAACTTAATCCTATTTTATTTGCACTCAGAGATTACTTGTGGTTTCATTCTGGGGTCTGTATGTGGATCCCAGAATCCAGGATCAAACGTGGGTCAAGAAAAATGCCTTATGCTGTACTATCACTTTGATTTATTTAAGTTTTTTGTTTGTTTTGGGCCACATCTGGTGACGCTCAGGGTTACTCTTGGCTATGCGCTCAGAAATCGCTCCTGGCTTGGGTGACCGACCATATGGGACGCTGGGGGATCGAATCTCAGTTCATTCTAGGTCAATGCATGCAAGGCAAGCAAACACTGTAATGCTTGTACCACCACTCTGGCCCCAATCTATTAAAGATTTTAACGTAGAAAATCTTTCAAGTTTTAGGGAGAAAGAAATAGGCACACAGTAGTAAAAATTTTGAATATTCAATTCTAATAGCATTTTACCTAAATGTCAAAATATTATCTAACTTTATGGAATTACTAGTATTTTATTCATCTTTTCATTACTTTACATACAAGCAAAAAATGCAAATCTAGAAATGAATTTTATTATTTGATATCATTTCAATCATGTTGGATAGAAAAGACTTCATTTCTATCTCATTAAATAAATATAGGTAAATGATGTGGACTCTCCATCCAATGAGATTATGCAGACACTGCAAACATGCAGTCTTATAAGAGTTTGATGTTTGCTATTTGGGAAAAGTTTTCAGAATCAACTCATTACTCCTTTGCAAAAATTTTGGAAGAAATGCAATTAAATTAACAATTGTTCTTAGTTTTAACTATGAATTAAAATAGCTTAGGAGTCTTTTAACATTTCCTATTACTGTTTTACCTCTAAATATTCCTATAATTGTTCTTAAGCTCATCAGAAAACATGACATTTGGACTTCATTGGAGGAGATAAATTAAATATAATCATACCTGAGAAAATGGTTAGGAAATCTTGTTGTGCTTTAAAACTAAAAAGACAACTTTGATTTAGTGCTATTTTAGCATTAGTTTTGCTTTGATTCTGGGTCATATGAAGCTATGCTCAAAGGCTTATTTAACTGTGCTCAGGAGTTACTCCTGCTGTCGTAAGGGGATTATATGTGATGCTAGGGACCAAATTGGTACTGGCCACATGCAAAACAAATACCTTATCTCTATAGTTTATTTCCAGACCCATTTAAACAATTTTGTTTTTAATAGAAGACTAAAAAAAATAGTATCAACTTGACTATATTTATAAACTTGGTATTCAAGATTAATTTTGTTTCTCTATTATGTAATTCACTCTCTTCCAAAATCAGAAAACGTCTATAATTCATGTGATAAAAAGTAAAGCATTTTAAAAATTGCTGTTATTTTACAAACAAAGGTATACATTAATAACATTTAAATATAAATCATTGAATGTACTTTATGAATTATGTTATTATAAAGAGGTATAATTTTAAGATGTATAATAAATTATGCATATTTGAAGTAAGAAAAACTGGATGTAATGACTTTTAATGACAATAATATTCAGTGGCATTGCTTATTAGGATAATTTAATTTTCTAGTTAATTATAAATTTGCTTTTGAATTTTGAACTTGCACATTTATCAAGCCAGATGCTCCAAAATTTCACATAAACTTATAGGTTTATGAAGAAGAGGTTATAGTGCTTAAAATAATTTAATGATCCTCTTTGGTTTATTAAGCACTTTTGGTCTCTCAAAACAGAATAAAGGCTCAAAGGCTCTTTTCAAAAAATGCCCATAGAAACTTAATTCCTCAAAACATAATTTGAACTACCTTTTACCAACTTACAAGCTTCATTATTAACTACATAAATACATTTTGAAATCTGCCCATTCTACATTTCTATGAAAATCTTGCCTTTCAAACATTCAAAATTATACCTTAACAAAGTACGTTTTTTATTAATAATTTTTATTTTGACCAAAGTGGATTACAAATCTTTTACAGTAGTATTTTAGGTACATAGTGACATTGAATCAGGGGCATTCCCACCACCAATGTCCTCCCTCCACACCTGTTCCCAGCATGCATCCCATATCGATCCTCCTTTACACCCCAGGCTGCTAGTATAAGTGGTCCCTTCTGCACCTAGCTTGCTGTATTGATTCTGTTGTAGTTGGCTTTGGATTTGGTGATTAAGTCTGATCATTTTTTATTTCTACTCTATATTTGGTCTTAGTATCATCCATTATTTCCTCCTCAATTTGTAAGGCAAAACAAGATGGTTCAAGATGGTTACATGGTTCTGTATGAAGGTAAGAAAAAAAAAAGAAAAAGAAAAATGGGGGGGGCAAAATTCAAACAAGCAAAAAATGGGAGGAGTCAAAGCACTTTGACATTGTTTATAAAACTGTATTAAGATGAACTCATTTTCAGAAATTAGCATGTAATATGCAGAGGCATTTTAAAGATTCATCTATTAATTTATTTAATACATATATAAAAATTGTAGGTATACATATGATCAATATTTTATATGTTTTATTTTATATTTATATACTATTTATATAAAATAAATATATATAATTTATTATATAGTTATATAACAATTTGGGGCTGTAATAGGAGTGCAAGTGGTAAGGAGTCTGCCTTGTCCGACTAGCCTAAGACAGACCATTATTTTATTTTATTGTTTTTTGGTTTTTTGGCCACACCCATTTGATGCTCAGGGGTTACTCCTGGCTAAGCACTCAGAAATTTCCCCTGGCTTGGGGGACCATATGGGATGCCGGGGGAATCAAACTGCTGTCCTTCTTTGACTAGCACTTGCAAGGCAGACACCTTGCCTCTAGCGCCACCTCACCAGCCTCAAGACAGACCATTATTCAAATCCCTGGTGTCCCATATGATCCCCCAAGCCTGGAGCGATTTCTGAATGCATAGCCAGGAGTGTCCCCTGAGTGTCACCATTTGTGACCGAAAAACAAACAAAAAATCTAACAATTTATATAAACTAAAAATATTTGATGTGAAAGTATATTTTCTTCATAATAATTTAGTAGTTGTTATTTAGCTTCTTCTAAAGTAGAACAGGGTTTCATAAAATTTTATGCTTCAGTAGCACTTCATCAAAAGTTTATTTTCAGTAAATCCAATTTTCTCAATTTTATAAAAGTTACCCACAGTTCTGAGAAAATAAAGAAATGAGCTTCTAGATGATGTCTGGTCAAATTCCCATTTATTTTTAAAAACTAGTTCCTTCAGAAAATAAATTGTGCTGTCATCTTATGACATGTAGAATATTTTCAGCATGAATTTACTTAAATTCTTTATTGTTTATTTTTGTTTTGGGGCCACATCTGGCATGGACTAACACTACATTCTCTGCTCAGGGATCATTCCTAGCAAAAAAAATTTGAACCTGGGTCAGCAACATGCAAGGCAAATGCTCTCTACCTATTATACTATCTTTTTAACTCTACTTGCTACTCTTTCTATGAAAAATCATAAATTAACAGTGCTGAATTTTAAGTTTAATTTAATTTTAATTTTCTAGTATGAATCTGTATAGTTTTGTTTTTATTCTATTCAGTATTATGACTTAAGTATAGAAATAAATGATTAACTTACACTGTAATTTTCATACCTTAGAATGTCAAAGCCAAAGAAAGTTAATATATGTTTATTTCTTCTTTAGTTTAGATAGTATGACTGCACATTTTCCACTTAAAGATTAGATCTGTCTTTGATGAAGATTTATTCCTTCCTATTTGCTGAATTTGATGCAGTAAAAACAGTAAAGATTACAGGAATGGCCATACTGGTTGGTGATCCTAGTTCTAATCTCTTTCTCTCTCTTCATATATGAAACTTACACATATTAAAGTTAATTCTTATCTGGTCTATGGCTGCTACTGCTTGTGTGAAATATACCACAACAGGATAGATATAAGTAATAGGTATCTATAATATAACATAACATAACAGACTGAGTTTAATTCAGTTAATTTTTTTTTTGCTCTACTTTTTATAGTTTTTATTCAAGAAAATGAGAAAGATGGAGGCCTCATTGCTAAAACAGCAGGCAGGGTGCTTGCCTTCATGTGGTAGACCGAGGTTCAATTGCTGGTATCCTGTATGGTCCTCAAAGTCTTCCACAAGTAAATCTTGAGCTCAGAGTTAGAAGTTACCTTGCATACTACTGTATTGTTGTCCAAAAACAAACTATCCAAAATTAAAGTCTTATATACAGTCAACTGCAGATCCTGAACTCAATGATTGTTAATGGGTTCCATTATTACTATCATCATTTTTAATCAGTAATAGAATCGTTAATGGATAGAGTGAAATAGTAAATTTAATATTTACTTCTAAGAAAACGATACAAAGATCATTAATTCAGACTCTTGACTTGATAATTTTGAAATATTTTTTTCTTACCTCACTTCATAGTCTCTTTTTCTTTCTTTAAGAGATTAGTGCTTTAAAGTTACTCTGCAAAGCTAATTTGTCAATGTGCATACCACAGTCACTTAATTTTACCACAATAGCTTCTTATTTCTTGCTCTATCAAATAAATAATTGCTAAAGTCGATAAGGAGCTCTGTTTATTGGTAAATGACATTACAAACAGAGGCTTTTTATCAAAGCTTGAGAGAAAAATGGTAATTATTAGAGTTTGTGGCCAAACTGTGTTCATGTTTGCCTACTAATTGTGTTGGGATACCAAGAAGTATAGATTGTGTAATTTGAATTGGAGCAAGATATAAAATTTTGGGGCTATTCTTAAGCAAAGATCATAAAAGAAAATTTGAAGGCATCACTTTCACCGAGTCAGAGATGAAACTGACTTAGTCATAAGAATTATAAGTGAATTTTCTGACCTTGAGATATAGACACAATGCCAAAAATCTCTTACCAAAGGGCTAAGGAGAAAGGCTGATCTTTACGTTAATGAGAGGGTTTTAGTGCTAACTGAGTCATCTAACTCAACCCCATCATTTTCAGTCTTAAAACATTCTAGATGCCTGGCTCAGAATATGCAAGAAGTTCCCTCAATATTATTATCAGATTCATGTTGTGTCTCTCAATTCTCTCAGCTCACAGAGTACTCATTTCATTTCCTTTCTATCTTTTTTCCTCTTGAAAATGTATTCTTTATTTGGCCATGGCTGGCAATAACCCTTTATTGTGCTGAATGTCCAATGTTCTTTTTGAATCTAATTTTATGGTAACATATAACCCCATCAATCTGGTCTCAACTCCTGGTGCCATGGTTTGTCTGGTGCTAATCTCCTCTGTCAACTTTAATTGTTGCTTTGCCAATATCTAGCTAAGTGAGTAATGTCACTGTGGAAGCTCATTAACTTCCACCATCAAGCTGATTTAATATGCAAAAGACACAAAATGTTCTTTTCTGCAGTTTCACTAGACAGTATTTTTCTTTGCAGAAATAAACAGGGCATTGAGAGAGCTCCATGTTCTGGCAAAAAAGAAAGAGAACAGATGCTGAGACAGCAATGAAGAACTCTTTTATAGCTTCTAATGTCTTTTCTATGACCTAAAACTTTTTCTGCTATCCTTTAGGTAGATTGTCTTTTGTTAATTCACTAAGATCAAGTTGACCATGAGACAAAATGCTTCTTAGCTCTTATCTATTCTTCCTAGAAACATTGTACAAGAAACATCTGTTTTCCTTTGGGGGGAATGAAAATTCATACATATGTGTATATGCCTATATGTGTATTCACATACGTAAGTATTTTATAGGGAATAAGGTGTCTTTGAGTTTATGTACTGATTTTACCAATATTTTTATGAAAATGTTCCTCTACTTTGGTTTGTCATTGCAGTAATTCTCTTTTAAGATGTTAAAATATTATTCCTAACAAAACTAAGTCTGTCAGTGGAGCCTGACTGTGAAAAACTGTGAGTGCTGCCTGTGTGTGTCTGTCTCCTGTCCTGTCACGTGAAACTCTTAGAAGTGGGCCGAAAAGAGGCTCCAGAAGAGCATGGCTATGTAGCTCTTTCTAAGGAAAGAACACCATCACAACAAGAAGAAAAAATCACACTAAGAACTGTGCTGGATCACTGAAGCCCAGCATTTCTCTCTGGACTGTCTTCTCTGCTGCGTGCTCAGGCCTAAGATTTGATCCTGCGAGAAGCTTCATCCACAGAAGACTCCCCTCCCTCGGAGGCAAGTCGACCCAACCAGAAAGGGTGGAGCCAGAGGAGTGTGGCTGCATACATCATTTGGCCAATGAATACCACCACAACACGTAGAAAAACGAACAATACAAGTGTGACAATGGAGAAACAATACAGGCCAGCATCAGACATAGAGAATGAAGATAACAATTCTGATGACCAGATAATGATCAACCAATTAATCAACCTCTCAGATAAGGACTTTAGACAAGCAATATGGAAGATGCTCACAGAACTCAAAGAAACCATAGATCGAGTTGAACAGAACACTAATAAGAACCAAGAAAATATGAAGACAGAAATCACAAAACTCCAAACTGAAATAACATGTCAAATAACAGGCCTGAAAAAATCAGTAAACGAAGTGAATGACAAAATGGATAAGCTCTGGGACAGGGTATCAGAAGCTGAGAATAGACTTGGTGCTGTGGAAGATGAGATACATAACAATTCCATACAGCAGGAAAGATTGAAAAAAAATTAAAGCAAATGAACAGACAATAAAAATTAGTCAAAGAATGGGAACAGATAAAAATAGAAGTGTATGATAAGCTCAAAAGAAACAACTTAAGAATCATTGGAGCCCCAGAGACCCAGGAAGAAAATTTACAGGAAGAATCAACAGTCAAGAACATCATTAAAGAGAAACTTCCAGAGCTAAAGAATATATGTGATCAAATCCTGCATGCTCAAGAGCACCAAAAAAGAGACCCCAGAAAAAAATAACCCAAGACACGTCCTAGTCACAATGACGTACCCCACATATAGAGACAGAATTCTGAAAACAGCAAGATCAAAAAGGGAAATAACATTCAAGGGAGTATCCTTGAGATTTACAGCAGACCTGTCACCAGAAACACTCAAGGCTAGAAAGCAGTGGTGGGATATTGTGATAAGACAGAATGAAATGAACGCTTCACCAAGAATACTGTACCCAGTGAAACTAAATTTCCGGTTTGATGAAGAAAACATGGTTTCACAGACAAAAAACAAGCTCAGAAACTTTACAGACTCAAAACCAGTCGTAAAGAAAAAGTGAAAGACCTAATTTAAGACAAGACTAACCAAAAGACACACCAAATTTTGATATAAAGATGGCATTAAATCCCAGGACAATTCTTTCTATCAATGTCAATGGACTAAATGCACCAGTTAAGAGACACAGAGTGGCTAAATGGATCAAAAAACTCAATCCAACCTTCTGCTGCCTACAAGAAACGCACCTGAATAGTCAGAACAAACATAGGCTCAAAATAAAAGGCTGGAGAAAAATTATCCAAACACCACCCATAAAAAAGCTGAAGTGGCCATACTAATATCAGATAATGCAAACTTTATACTCAGGAAGGTTATAAGGGACAAAGATGGACATTTTATATTAATCAAGGGGTATGTAGAGCAGGAAGAAATAACAATCCTAAACATATATGCACCGAATGAGGGGCCAGCAAAATATTTAATACAATTGTTAACAAA
The DNA here is from genome assembly GCF_024139225.1 of Suncus etruscus. Classification (NCBI taxonomy): domain Eukaryota; kingdom Metazoa; phylum Chordata; class Mammalia; order Eulipotyphla; family Soricidae; genus Suncus; species Suncus etruscus. Next base: position 49,393,517 of record NC_064860.1, on the reverse strand, counting down.
TCTGAAAAATAATATCAATAACAACACAATAATTGTGGGGGACCTCAACATGGCTTTGTCAACACTGGATAGGTCAACCAGACTGATACCCAATGAGAATATACTAGACCTGAGGAGAGAAATGGAAGAAAGAGGCCTAGTGGATAAATATAGGAAACTCCATCCCCAGAAACCTGGATCCACATTCTTCTCCAATGTACATGGGACATTCTCCAGGATAGACTACATGCTGGCACATAAAACATACCTCCATAATATCAAGAGGATAGAAATATTGCAGGCTACCTTCGCTGACCACAAGGCTCTGAAATTATTTGTGAATTCCAAAGGGACACAGAAGAAAAACTTTAACACCTGGAAGTTAAACAGCCTCATACTGAATAACAAGTGGGTCCGAGATAAAATCAAGGTTCCTGGAACAAATGATAATAAAGACACAAAGTATCAAAACTTATGGGACAGAGCAAAAGCAGTACTGAGAGGAAAATTTATAGCTTTGCAAGCACACATCAGGAAGGAAGAAGCGGCTTACCTGAGTAGCTTAATAACGCAGCTCATAGAACTAGAAAGTGCTCAACAAAAGGACCCAAAAATAGGGAGACAGAAGGAAATAACAAAGCTGAGAGCAGAAATCAACGAAGTGTAAATCCCCCCAAAAAATCCAAAAGATCAAGGAAAGCAGAAGTTGGATATTTGAAAAAATAAAAAAGATTGATAGAACACTTGCAAAACTAACAAAGAAAGAAGAGAGATAAACTTGATAACTCGTATTAGGAATGAAAAAGAAGAGATCACTACTGATATGGCAAAGATTCAAAGGGTAATCAGAAACTACTTTGAGAAACTCTAAGCCACTAAAAAATGAGAAACTGGAAGAAATGGATGAATTTTTGGACTCTCCTAATCTCCCACGGTTGAAGGAAGAGGATGTAACATAACTAAACACCCCCATCACTATTGATGAAATTAAAAAGGTAATCAAATGTCTGCCCAAAAACAAAAGTCCAGGCCCAGATGGATTTACTAATGCATTTTTTCAAGACAAGGCTGTCCTCTCTCACCACTCCTATTCAACATATCACTGGAAGTACTTGCTACAGTGATTAGGCAAGAAAAAGATATCAAGGGAATCCAGATGGGAAAGGAAAAAGTCAAAGTCTTGCTGTTTGCAGATGACATGATACTCTACCTAAAAAACCCTAAAGACTCTACCAAAAAACTTCTAGAACAATAGACTTATATAGCAAGGTGGCAGGCTACAAATTTAACACACAAATATTAAAGGCCTTTCTATACACCAATAGTAATAAGGAAAAAATGGACATTAAGAAAACAACCCCATTCAAAATAGTGCCACACAAACTCAAATATCTTGGAATCAACTTAGCTAAAAATGTGAAGGACCTATACAAAGAAAACTATAAAACTCTGCTCCAAGAAATAAGAGAGGACATGTGGAAATGGAAGCACATACCCTGCTCAAGGATTGGCAGTATTAACATCATTAAAATGCAATACTCCCCAAAGCATTGTACAGATTTAATGCGATCCCTCTAAAGATATCCATGATATACTTCAAAGAAGTGGATCAGGCACTTTTAAAATTTCTTTGGAACAATAAACACCCTAGAATAGCTAAAGCAATCATTGGGAAAAAGAATATGAGAGGAATTTCTTTCCCCAACTTTAAAATGTACTACAAAGCAATAGTTATCAAAACAGCATGGTATTGGAATAAAGACAGGCCTTCAGATCAGTGGAATAGGCTTGAATACTCAGAGAATGTTCCCCAGACATACAATCACCTAATTTTTGGTAAAGAAGCAAGAAATCCTAAATGGGGCAAAGAAAGCCTCTTCAACAAGTGGTGTTGGCACAACTGGCTAGACACTTGCAAATAATTGAACTTAGACTGCCAGCTAACATAATGTATGAACGTTAAATCCAAATGGATAAAAGACCTCGATATCAAACCCGAAACCATAAGATATATAGAACAACACGTAGGTAATACACTCCAGGACATTGAGACTAAAGGCATTTTCAAAGAGGAAACTGCACTCTCCAAGCAAGTAAAAGCAGAGATTAACAGATGGGAATATATTAAACTGAGAAGCTTCTGCACCTCAAAAGAAATAGTGCCCAGGATTAAGAGCCCCACCCACTGAGTGGGAGAAACTATTCACCCAATACCCATCAGATAAGGGGCTAATCTCCAAAATATACAAGGCACTGACAGAACTTTACAAGAAAAAACATCTAATCCCATCAAAAAATGGAGAGAAGAAATGCACAGACACTTTGACAAAGAAGAAATACAAATGGCCAAAAGACACATGAAAAAATGCTCCACATCATTAATCATCAGGGAGATGCTAATCAAAACAACTATGAAGTACCATCTCACACCACAGAGATTGGCACACATCACAAAGAATGAGGACAAGCAGTGTTTGTGAGGATGTGGAGAGAAAGGAACTCTTATTCACTGCTGGTGGGAATGCCTTCTAGTTCAACCTTTTGGAAAGCGATTTGGAGATTCTTCCAAAAACTGGAAATCAAGCTCCCATATGACCCAGCTATACCATTCCTAGGAATATACCCTAGGAACATAAAAGTACAATACAAAAATCCCTTCCTTACACCTATATTCATTGCAGCACTATTTACCATAGCAGGACTCTGGAAACAACCACAATGCCCTTCAACAGAGGAATGACTAAGGAAACTGTGGTACATATACAATGGAATATTATGCAGCTGTCAGGAAATATGAAGTCATGAGATTTTCCTATACATGGATGTACATGGAATCAATTATGCTAAGTGAAATAAGTCAGAAAGAGAAAGACGCAGAGTGGTCTCACTCATCTATGGGTTTTAAGAAAAATGAATGACATTCTTGCAATAATAACTTTCAGACACAAAAGAGATAAGAGCTGGAAGTTACAGCTCACCTCATGAAGCTTACCATAATCAGGGATGAGTTTACTTAGAGAAATAACTACGTTTTGAACTATCCTAATAATGAGAATGTACAAGGGATATAGAAAGCCTGTCTAAAGTACAGGCGAGGGTTGGGTGGGGAGGAGGGAGATTTGGGACATTGGTGATGGTAATTTTGCACTGGTGATGGGTGGTGTTTTTTACATGACTGAAACTCAAACACAATCATGTATGTAATAAAGTTGTTTAAATAAAAATATTTAAAAAGAATAAAATGCTGGCTACTACTCGGTTTTGAGTAGCATAATAAAATAGGATACTGGGTTACAGAGGGGTGATATATTTTGGCTGATATGTCTGAGGTGGTTTTTTTGAGAGTTTATAGCAATAAAAGTAATCTGATGGTTCTTAAAAAAATACTGACATTGAAAAAGGTGAGGGAGTGGAACTGTAGTGTGGCAATAGGGGGTTTGCCTTGCACGTGGTTGACTTAGGATGCACCGAGGTTATATCCCTTGGTGTCCCAGATGGTCCCCTCAAGCCAGGAGCAATTCTGAGCATATATCCAGGAGTAACCCCTGAGCATCACCGGGTGTTGCCCACAAACAAAACAAAGAAAGAAAGAAAAATAAAAAGCTGCAAATACTTCAATTACCATTTGAAGAAATAAAAATTACTGGAATTTAATGCAGAACTCTCCTTAAAGTATTTAATCTAGTGAAAAATTCCTTTGTTGATTCTTTAAATTTAATTTACTCTCTTCAATATAAAGAATAGTCAATACTTCCTAAAAATCAGTAGTAGTTTTTCCAGCAATCTCAGGAAGAGAATGAGTCAAGCCCACACTCTGCTGAAGCCATGCCAGGTACATCCACCACCCATAACTGCTACTTCTGCAATGTCCCAGCTTCACCATTCAACCATGGAGCTCTGCAGAAATGTCCAACTAAGCAAAACTCTAGGTATGCTGATATTTGGTCTTATATCTCCAGAAATTTTTGGAGCATGCTCATGCTCTTCCTGCTTTCTTATACTTTCAGAAGCCTTGGCAGCCAAAACCTTGCCTTAAAAAAGCCACTGTATTAGCCACAGAGCTAGGTATTTATGGACTGTGCAATAACTCCTAAATTTTTCAGTACTGTCACACGAGAAGGAGTACACCAAATTAGACATTAGCATGGATTCATAGCCACCTAGTGTTCAGAAACAAAACAAAAAACAGACAATCAACTATTGTCTTAATGGTCAATGGTCAACAATAATTTCACTGTGAAATACACTAATATCACAGGTTTTATGACTGTATTATTTCTATAAAATAATGTTATTACCATATTATTATTAATATTATTAATATGACATTATTATTATAACTTATAATAATGTTATTACACAAGATATATAAATATATTATTTTATACCTGTCAAAGAGGTAGCCTTGGGAATCGGTTGAACCTGGACAATGATGGAGGGGGTTTTACATTGGTGGTAGGGTTGTCTTGAAACAAAATGTAAAATGAACAACTATGTAACATGCAGTTTTAAAATTCATCACCTTATTTTTAAAAAATTTTGTTTTGAAGGCTAAATTCTTAAAATGACTTGAAAAGTATATAAAAAGGTGTCTTAGTAACTTGACTTTCAGTGTGGCTTTGAGATCATAAAAGTGATTTTGAATACTAATTCTCAAAGTCATGTTTTCATTAACATACTAGATATTAAGATAAGAAGTGCTATGTATTTTCCCCCAGTCATGCCCTCAATGTTTTGTACACTGTGCTTTTCAAATTTTCCATTTTCTCCAGTTGGAGCAATCATTATTATCTTGGTTTTTCACATGAGGAGAATGAGACTGAGCAAGATTAATAATCAACCTAACATTCCACAAGTAATGTAGTATAAAATCCATGAGTTTGTTAGCTCTTAGAATGATTTCAAGTATCAGTTAACTTGACTCTTCTAATGTCTAATGTTGTGTCTACATCTATCTGATTAGAACATTTTTTCACTTGCAAAATATTAAACTTTTGTTGAACCATAAATTTTATAAATATGTTATAAATTGGGTTGCCTAAGAGGTGGACTCTGAAGTTAGATATTATCCAGCAAAATGTTTACAGTGAAATACACTTGTGATCTTTAACTGAGTTGTGAGGAAAAAAAGTAAAGTTAAAGGAGGGAACAAATATTTCAAAACAACCTAATTTACAGTGAAATACAGTACACTGAAATAGCAATTTGGAATTGTTCCCTTGTATCAACAAGATTGGGCCATATTACAATATCATTTCACTACAAAAATCATCTCACTATTACATGGGATCTGGTCATAATGAAACTGAATGACTAATCTCAGATAAACATAAAACTTAACAGAACAGAGTAGCCAAAATTTTATTAAACAGTATTTCTGATGGTTGGAAAACTTTTTTAAAGTTTTTAAAGTTTCTAATCAGAGGAACCTAAAACTAAGAATAAAACAACATCATTTCTACAAAAAATGTTAGTAATGCTTTGTCATCTGATTCAGCTTGACACTGCTGAATTTATATGTGTTTATTTTTCTCTCCCACTAAAGGAAAAGTGAAGAGTCGTTTTAGTATTTAACTTACAGATTAAAAAATAATACTCTTTTTTAAAAATAATTTCATAGCAATCACCCAGACAAATATCTAATTTCTGTAACATGTCTAAAATGCTTGTGTTTGATTTTTTATTGAAATGCCATGATTAACAAAGTTACTTTGTTGAGATTTAGATGGACTTCGTTCCAGATCAATCTCACCACCATTGCCAACTTCCCCAAGGGAACACCACCACCACCATATTTATAAAGTATACACATATTTATTTCCCACCAATTTTAATGATTTTTAAAGATTATTTCAGAGAAATATTTGTAGTCTTAAGTCTTTGGTTTTTACAAATGAGTGATACTCAAAGCTAAATCTTATTGTCTATTTCAGAATCTATTAAAACACATAATAAGATTTAGTTAAGCAGAAAAACCAAATAACAAATTTGGAAACAAGATTAAAGAAAAAAATATAACCTCTGAGTAACTATGTGTATGGTCCAGAAACCAAACAAATAAAGTAAAAAAGAAAAACTAAAACCAAAATGTTTGTCAAAGTTCAATAAAATTGATGAGCTTATAAATAAACAGAAAGGCAAAAAGAGAAATGAGAAAATTATCAGTCTCAGAAATCATTGAAAATGAAGCATTCTCTATATATCTTCTCTAAAACATATGATTATTAAAATCAGGGTCTATTTCTAGGAGGTACTATTTGTAGCGTAAGAATCATTTTCACCCTCAGTAAGCCCCAAGGGAAAAGAAGCCCTAGGATAAAGGAAGTATCTTTCAGTTACAGTAGCTGCTCTCTACCCAGCCGGGGTCCCTAGAAACTCAAGTAGACAAAAAGCATAGCAGCAGAATTCTATTTATCACACAGAAGAGCCATTTTCACTAAAGTTTAGTGTGCCCTGAGAAAAGCACTGCCTCTCAGTTTTTCTCTGGAGCTGTACATTTCTTTCATTCAGGGAATCACACCATAACACATAAATAAAACACCACCACGTGGCTGGAGTGGTGGTGCAGTGGTAAGGTGATTGCTTTGCAGGCCTGACCGAGGACTGAAGGCAGTTCTATCTCCTGGCGCCCCAAGTGGTCCCACGAGCCAGGAGCAATTTCTGAGTGCATAGCCAGGAGTAATCCCTGAGCATCACCGGATGTGCCTACAAGAAAATAAAACAAAACAAAACAAAAAAAAAAAAACACCACAAAGCAATAGTCAAAATCGAAAAGAAATGCAGAAGCCAACCATTCTTATGAATTAAGATGGTAGTTCTAAAGACCCAAATTTTATTATCCACCTATATAGACCCTTTGACAAAGACTTTAGAGAGAAAAATATTTAGGATATTTAAGGAACTTAAAGAAACCAAGGAGGGGCTGGAGCAGTGGCACAGCGGTAGGCTGTTTGCCTTGCATGTGGCTGACCTAGGAAAGACCATGGTTTGACCCCCCTGGGTGCCATATGATCCCCAAACCATTAGCCACTGAGTGCCACCATGTGTGGCCCAAAAACCAGAGAGAGAGAGAGAGAGAGAGAAAGAGAGAGAGAGAAACAGAGACAGAGACAGAGAGACAGAGAGAGTGAGAGATAGAGAAAGAAACCAAAGAATGGACAACCATAAATACTCAAATGTATATGAGAGTAGAAATGAGTAATATAAATATAAAATGACAGGACTGAACAACCTGGTAGGTGCAATGAAAAACTCACTGGAAGGGCTCACCAGCAGAGTAATTCCTGCTGAGGACAGAATATGTGAGCACAAACTGAGCTGCATAATACCACCAGATCACAGTATAAGATGGAAAATAAGCTTAAAATAAATTAACAGAAGATGAAAACACTCAAAATAATTGAATAGATGAGAATAGTACTTTGGGACAAATTCAATAGACAATGTAAGAATCATTTGGGTTCCAGAGAGCCAGGAGAAAAGCCCCTATCCATAAACAATAGTCAAAAATATCATTGCTGAAAATTTCCCAAAGTATATGCAACTACATTGTGGATGGCAAAAGAGTGCCAGCTAAAAGCCACCCAAAGGAATACACTCTAAAATACATCCTAGACATACTGATAAAAATTAAAGACAAACAATACTGAAAGCAACAAGATAAAAAACAGAAATTACATACAAATGTGACTGCTTAACATTTATCACAAGCAAACCTTCAGGTCTAAAGGCAGTGGTGGGATATAGTGAATACGACTCAAAAAAATGAATGCCTCACCAAGAATAATTCACCCACTGAGACTCTAGATTTTAAAGAAAGGCTGCACAACTTCATGGATATATAAAATCTAAGTAAATTTACAAACTCAAACTAAATTAAAAAAATAAGGGTTAATTTAAGGCAAGACAAACCTGACAAACTCGAAAATCTACAAAAAGATGGCATAAAATTCCATGACAAACATCTCTCCGAATATGAATGACTAAATGCTCCAATGAGATACAAATTGGAAAAATGGATCAGAAAATCAAACCCAACATTTTCTGCCTGCAAGAAACATATCTGAAAAGTCAGAGCAATCACAAACTCAAAGGTTGGAGGACAATCCTTCGAGCAAACAACTGCCTTTTACTACCTCGGGTGACCTTACTAATATCAGATGCCATAGACCTCAGGTTTTGAGAAAACAAAATGGTCATTTCTTAATTAAGGAATATGTACATCAGGAAGAAATCACACTCCTACACATATATGTATCAAGTGACATGCCTGCAAAATACTTAAAACAATTGTTAATAGATTTGAAGGAAAACATTAATAGCAATACAATAGTAGTAGGAAAATTCAACACCACTCTGTCACCTCCTGATAGATCAAACAGGCTAAAATTCAACAAGGATATAAAAGTTTTGAAGGAAGAGAGAGAATTAGTCACCGACATAAATTGCTATTTCTTCCCCAAGAGTCAAATATACATTTATCTCTTATGTACACAAAACATTCAGCAAGGTAGGCCACATGCTAGACCACAAAACGTACCTCCATAAAATGAAGAGAATAGAAATTGCATCAATATTTTTCTTTGACCATGATGCACTGAAAATAGAAGCAAATTATAAACAGAAATGGAGAAAAAAACTTTTATACCTGGAAAGTAAACAGTTCACTACTAACAGTGTGAACAGAGAATATAAAATAAAATAAAAATATTCATGAGTTGGTGCCACAGGCACCATGTTTCTAACCCCTTAGGCAGACAGAGATGATGAAGCAGGGTAATGGCAGAGAAATAATACCAAACCAGTCAGACTAATGAGTCAGACTCATTAGACCCATGAGTCAGTCTGTTTTTAGCCCTATGGCCTCTCTCTTTGCTTGGTTTCTCTCTGAGCCCACCAAAACCCAGAAATCCTTTCTTTATTCAAACCAACTCCCCATACCAAAAGGAGGAAGGTCCAGTAATATACAAAACTAACTATCCAGTAGGCTTTACTTATCAAAGTAAGCGGTTACTGGTAAGAGGAAGTTGAGGAACTCTTTGTTTAGAGTTTTAGCTAGGTATTACCTTATATTTCCACCCTTTCTGTTTAAAACAAAACAAAAATTAAATAAAATGAAAAAAGTTACAAAAGTTTTATTCTACTTTTCTTTGCAAGTGGCTGTAACCTCAGATCAGAGCTTAAAGCATCAGAGTATAAATTGTCGATGAAGAGGAACTTGGTTATTATAGACTCTTATTACAGTGCTCAATGTAAGAATGCTTTTAAAATTTTTAAATTGAGTGTATTTGCAAAAAGGGTCTAATATTTATGTTCATAGAAGTCTATAAAATAGAATATTTTTTCAAACATAATTTGACAATAATTTGTTATAAATATATACAATCAAACATCATAGCAATTGGGAAACATTCAGTAGGATAGTTGAGAACTTTTAAAAATCTAACAACATTATGCATTTCCCCAGAATTGTTCAAACTAATATTAAACCACTAAAGTTAGTTACAAAATTTTCTGTTTGCAGTGGAGCATAAAACAAAACAAAAAATCCATACAATAAAACACATTTTAACCAGCAATATAGTGACCAATGCAAGTAGGGTCAAGAGATTAATCTAAAACAAAGTTTGTTTTGTTGAGATAACCCAGGTGCAGGAAATTTTTTAAAAACAGCTTCTCCTCAGTTTGAGCTGGACTTGGGTTCTCCAAGAGAGAAAATCAAAGATGAAATGAAAAGTTTCCTGAAACTAATGAAAATGAGGAAACCAATTGTCAGAATTTGTGGAACACGACAACAGTGGCATTAAGAAGAAAGTTTATAGCTTTGCAAGCATTCATGATGAAGGAAGCAAGGACCTACATAATAGATTAACTTCACAATTTAAAAAATTGAAAACCAACCAACAAAATGAGCTGAGAGTAGGCAGGAAAAAGAAATAATAAAACTTAAAAGAGAGATTAGTTGATGGGAAACCCAAAAAGCAATTCAAAATATATCAATGAATGCAAGAACTGGTTATTTAAAAAAATAAATAATAACAAGAAAACCATAGTAAAAGTCACAAAAAAGGAAAGAGAAAACCTCTTATAATAAACTGGATATATATTTAATATAATAAACTGATTTCACAAAAGACACTACAGAAATTTATCAGAGATTACTTTGAGAATTTTTATGCCAAAAAAGTAAACTAGAAAAACTGGACAAATTCTTGGACTCCTATATCCTCCCAAGGTTGAAATTGCCTATGACTAAGAAGGAAATTGTAAGGTAAATAAATACATGCTTTAATTGAATAATCATGAGATACAGTTTCAAAGTTGTTCATTGTTGAGTTTCAGTCATACAATGTGCATCACTCTTCATCAGTGTGCATTTTCTGACAGTAATGTCCCCAGTTTTACTCTCCTCCTCACCCTGTTCTACCCTCTTCCCTCTTTTTTAGCAGACATTTTTCTTTTCCCTCTGTTTTCTTTTTTCTTCTTTTAGACACCATGGTTTGCAATATTGTTACTGAAGTGGTAACATGCATATCACTTTATCTCATATTAAGAAACTAGTTCTTGTCCAGAGAGATTATTCATTCTATTCCTTTTATATTGGTTCATTCTCTGACCTAAATGCACTCTCTTGCTGTTTGTGACAAGCTTTCTACACATCGTGGATGGAGGATCTTCCTGTTCCTTGTAACTATTCCCTGGACATTATTACCATACTGTCATTTTTTCTGTCCTACAAATGAATCAGATATTTCTATGTCTATGCCTTTATTTCAAACTCATGTTGTTCAGAAAATTACTCTCCATATCTATTTATATATAAGCAAATTTTAAGACTTTTACAGCTGCTGCCACTGTTTCTTTTTTTTTTATATCCACTCATTTGTACTTGGGTACTTGGATTGTATTCAGATTCTGTCTATTATAAATAAACATAAGTAAACATAGAAACATAGAGGTCTTTGCTGCATTGTGTTGCCTTGGCCCCTAAAGTATATTTTTAGAAGAAATTTTGCTGAGTTATATGGAGCCGAACTTCCAATTTTTTTGAGTAACATCCATATTATTTTCCCAAAAGTCTGGCCACTTGGACATTTTCTACAGCATTTTATCAGAGTCCCTTTCTCCCTGCATCTGTACCAGCATTGATTGTTCTTTCCTTTTTTATGTGTACAGTCTCTGTAGTGTGAGATGATATATCCCTGATTTGTATCTCCCTGATGATTAATGCTGAAAAAAAGAGTATTTTTTCATGTTCCTTTTGGCTATTTGTATTTCTTTTGAGGAAATTTCTATTCATATCTTGTTCCCATTTTTGAATGGGGTTAGATGTTTTGTTTTTCTTGTTGAGAACTTAAAAAGTATATGCTTGTCCTTTTTTAAAAAAAAATAACTTTTGAAGCTGAGATACAGCATGCTGGAAGTATACTTAGATTACATCTGTTGTTTCTTTAATAGCTTTGTCTTTTTCTACTTCAACATGGTTTAAATGATTAACCTTTATAATACCAGAAATGATATACTTCCCTGACTCAATTTTTGTCTTAGGCAAGTGTTATTATTTTCACTACTTCAGAGTCCAGGTAAATACCTGGGGGAAAGAGAAAATTAATCCAAGGGTAATAAAAGCAAAATACCTAATGAAAACACAAAAGTATGCAACATGTTGATATTGGGAATTCTGTTTCATTAAGAAGTCTAGATGTTTGGAGTTTTATTAGTGTTTGCAACTATTGGATGAAAGTTTGTTCTGAATATTAATTCTATACTTTGAACTAAGACCAATTTATTTCTCCAAGAAAAATGCAGTTCTAGGAATCCAATTTTCAAGAGCCTCACATGTTGTTTGTTTGAGGGATGGTTTTTGCTTTGTTGTTTTATTTTGTCTTGGGGTTTGGACTTTTTCTTGCAGATCTCCAGGACTTAATCCTGACCCTATACTCAGAAGATTGTAGTGTTCAGAGAACCATCTGCATTTCTGGAGATCAAGTTGGATTCAACTGCATGCAAGGCAAGTACTTTAACATCTGTACTATATCTCAGGTCCTAAAATTTTTTTGACATAATTTGTAATACAATCAGTTAAATATTTGGCCTACAAAGTAATGCAAGTGATAGAGTATAAGTTTATCACATGCCAAATTTAAAGCACATAATAAGTAAGCCTTAGAGTACAACTGGATGTAGCTATGATGGACCCAGAGAACTACTGGGCCTTGATCAGTCACTACTGGTATATTGAGCACCCAGCAGTCAACCAACACCACCACACCAGAATACCTGGGGTGGCCCCTAGTTTTAAAAAAGTGAAACTAGGCTAAAGCGGTAGCGCAGCAGTAGGGCATTTGCCTTGCACAAGGCTTACCTAGGAAGGACTGTGGTTTGATCCCCTGGCATTTCAGATGGTCTCCCAAGCCAGGAGCCATTTCTGAGTGCATAGCCAGGGGTAATCCCTGAGTGTCACCAAGCATGGCCCAAAAAACAAAAATAAATAAAAGTGAAACTAAGGAATGAGTATTTTATTATTAAAAGGTTCTTTATTGTTAAATTCAAATTTTCAAAAACATCTTAAATCTTACTTCATCACATTCTATTAGTAATTCTTTTTTATTTAAGATCTATGTGAATAGCTTTTAGATTATTCTTTCTTGATGGCTAAAGTGTCATTCTATCACAGACCTTAATCCTCTCATTGTTAGGAAATCAAAAGCATTTCTCTCCTTTGTGGTGAATGTAAATTTGATTACCTAATGCTCAAGAAGATTTGCTAGCAAAGGAAATGGATATGCTGGTGATAGCCTTACAGAAAGACTACCTTTTTATAATGTGAATTGCATAGCAACAATTCCAGCACTAGTATCTTTTTAGATGCTAATTTTTGCATAATAGTGACAAGTAGTTATTGTGATGCAATCTCAGATCAGAGATTACCTTTAAATATTTAAAGATTTAAATGTCCTATTGCATCTTCTATTAGCATTACTAATACCTTGAATATCATATGAAAAGGTCTTAATATATCACCTGCAATATTAAGTGAACTATTTTTGTTTAAAAAGCATAGAACCCAGTATTAAATCAGTAGTATTCTGTATGGAGAATATCATTCCTACTTCTTTCCAGATTAGTCTGCTACTTATGCTCACCAAAATGAATTTTAGAAAGGAGACAAACAGTAAAGAGATATGTTCATTAGAGAAAAAGAGGGAAGATTAATAAAATGACAAACTTAGTAAACATCGTGGGATTCTTCAGAGTGAAGAGACTTTGGCAGAGATGTGAACAAATACCAGAAACAAGAAATGTGTGCCACAAAATAAAGGTAAATAATTATAAATTTTAGAGAAAGATTCTTGTTGAAGAAATTTCATGTCTTTGCCTCTGCCTTTCCTAACAGTCTACTATTTGTTGCTAGAATGTTGTTGAGGAGAAAAACTTTGAAGTGTTTTTTTGGGGAGTCTGGGCCTGGGGTCTGGGAACACATCTGGTGGTGCTCTTGCACTTTGCAAGTGTGACCCTGTTGACACTTGATGGTTCTACGTCTGAACTGAGTTGGAAGAGTGCAAGGCAAGTATCAGACCTGCTATACTCTCATTCGTGGCCCCATCCAAAGATACCAAAATACCAAAGTATTCTTAGCACTGTCTTTGTTCTAGTGCCAATGTCAGTGCCATTTCTCTCATACCCTAGTCTGGAATTCTGTATGTCAAAGGTTTTTCAGGCTCCTTAGCTGTGTCCTGCATTTCCAAATGCTTCGTTTGTCTGGACTGGTTTTATATAGAGACATAGTGTCTTTTCTAATTCATATTGCCAGAATTCTCTACTTCCCTTCCTGTAACATAGCATCATCTAAGGGGAAGAAAAAATAAAAAAAAACATATTACAGATCAACCTACATCTGGTTAATATCCTCCAAACTACATCATAAAAAGTTTAACAGTGACTGTTTCTTTGATTAAGAAAAGGAAAATTCTTACAGGAAATTTTCTGTAGGGCCCAGTTAAAAGTCGCCCCATGAAGGAAGGAGACATCTACTTGAGAAGATCTTTCTGACCATCTTGAAAAAGATTTTTATGACCCTTGTTATGAAGATCAAACCCATGATGTCCTTTTGAGGACTTGTTATGGGCCATTGGGTATTAACTATCAAATATTATATTTTGGACAAATGTAATATCAAGATAAAAGAAAGAGGTGGATATCTGTGTACCAGGTAGGTTTGTGTGGCAAGTGGTTTAGCAGTAGGAAATGATACCAGAGAAGAAATATGCTAAGTCTGTGCAAATACTGGATACATTGGTCTCTGGAGATAAGACTATAGAGAACAACAGTTGTTATGTTAATTATTTTTCAAGGGATAATTCATGCTTTTATATTGCCACTAAGCCACTGTGATTACTTTTATTATGAAACAATATACGATGCATAAGTTTGGTCAAGGATTGATGCTGGCTGACTTTTTCCTGAGTAAGTCATTTTATTAATTCAATTGTATAGAAGCTGATTTTCAGAAAGTGTCCTCTGTGGACACTGATGTGATATAAAAATTCACATATCTCCAAACCAATCCTAATCCTTTGTCTATGTGATTTTCCCCTTCACTACTTTCTAGAAGTGTCATGGGAATCGTTGCCTGCTGTCAACATCTATTTTCACTCAAGAATGGTGGATCTTTTATTACTGTTTGAGCTGAAAAATACTGTTATTCCTTCCTCAAATCTCTATTTTGTTCTAGGAAGACCATTCGCATCAGTGTTTCCTGTCCATTTGATCTTTGTATAGCTCTGAGTAGATTAATATATATATATATATATATATATATATATATATATATATATATATATATATGTTTTTCTTGACACACACCTGATGGATACAAACAAATTTTGGCAAATATTTCAGGAAGATTATCTAAAATTGTGTTTTTAAAAATGTAATAGCCAAGACCAAAGAAAGAAATTAGTTTGCTTGGAGGAATAAATTCCGTGAAGACAAGTGTGGCTATATGCATTGACCAAGTTAATTGAGCTGTATGAAATGCGCAATGGAATATGACTTTACTATCCTTTTCATGTTATCAAAGTTCAGCTCAGAATTATGTTGATCACACTAATATGTTTTACATGGTATAGAATATTTCTGTTCTAGAATTTAAATGCTTTACAGTACTTGTAAACCAGAGTCTTCAGGTATAATCTAGCTATACTTCCTATTTTTCTAACTAAAGGGTCATTGGAAAACAGTTATTTTGTCAGTTGTAAATTATTTTATTTACAAATTGTTGTGACAGAGACAGTGTGGCCCACAAAAATTAAAATATTTACAATCTGGTCTTTTACAAAAATAAAGTTTGCACACCCATTGTCTGAATTACACATAGTATGATCTTCTTCCATAAGCAAAGACAATATAGAAATTTTAAACTTTCTCTTGACCTCAATCTTATGTCTGTTTTTGATATCCTGTTTGAATAAGAAACTAAGGTCCAAGTCCTACTTTTTTCAGTGGACTTTGTAAATGAAATTGTTTTCTATCTGTGGCCTTGATTCCTGTCCACTATATTCACGTTTCTAGTGTTCTACTCTCTGAATACTTGTCTGATATATGAACATTTGTTATCCTTTTTACTCTTTTGCTCTAATTTATCCTTTTATTCTCTAATTTTTAGGGTGCAGGATAATTTTGGATTTCTTAATCTTGATCTTTCCACTCTGGTTTGGATTTCTTTTAGTAACAAATGTGTAACATGGACACTGGCTTTATTTTATTTACAGATATAATTCTATTTCTATAAAAAGACCTCATTTGAGAAGAATTTAGGTTTCAGTAAATTCTTGACAAGTTAAGAAGTCTTCATGTAAATGTGCTTTCTGGTTATTGTCTAGCTACTCAGAAAGGGATTTTATTTCATGTATTTTTTTTATTTTGATTTTTATTTAAAACAACTTTCCATTTTTACAGACCTACCAAAGGGTGTGATCAATGAAAACCACAGTTTCTTTGTTAGTTGAAAACTCCTTGGGAAATCTTAGGAACAGTTATAATAGACTCACTCATAAAAAGCTTACTGAGTAAAAGGAAACTAAAAAGTCATCAACAGCTGTCAAAAGAGCACAGTCTCCATATTGTTATTGCTTAAATATGTAAAATCTAACAATTCTCTGAGGATTGTCTATTATTTTCTTCCTCAACATACCCATATTAAGGAAAATAATAAAATTCGGGAAATAAAAGTAAATAGAATTTGATCCTTTAGTCCATACTTGAAATTTATAATAACCTGATCCAAAAGCCCAAGAAAAAGTTACTTAAGAAGATACATTACATTGTATTACAAAACTATTATGATAGCACTTTAACTCAAAAAAGCTTAATTACGCATATATATAAACATTTTATTAAAAATTTTAATTATAGGCAGGCAACACGGTATGTCATTTGAGAAAACAATCTAAAAATGTATAATTCTACTTGAAAATGTCTTTTTCCAGATTGTTGTAACTTATTTATAATGAAAATGAAAACCATAAATTCCTTATTAAAATATAATTCAAATAAGGGGCTCGAAGAGACAGCACAGCAGTAGGATATTTGCCTTGCAGCAACTGACCTAGGACAGAGCCACTTTGATTCCCAGCATCCCATATGGTTCCCCAAGCCTGCCAGAAGAGATTTCTGTATGTAGAGCCAGGAGTAACCCCTGAGTGCTCCGGGTATGAATTCCCCCCCCCCAAAAAAAAAAAAAAAAAAAAGAAATTCTTGTGCATATTTTGCTATTTCTGGAGTCAATTATATGGAGGGGCTAATCAAGACAAAAAGAAATTAGGCTTATCAATAGAGAATCTTTTATTCAGGATATTTCTCAAATTTATTAAAGTGAAAGTTATATTGATATTTTTAACTACAGATATATACATAGTGTTGCAATCTTACTGTAAGTTATCTGATGCTTATAAATGATCAATTATATACCAGGCAATTTTTGTTTGTTTTGAGTAATATTGTTATCATATCAGTCTATAATTTAAGGCTTGGACCCCTAAAACAGTTGACCAAAAAGCAAGAAATGAATCAGACTACGAAGCTCAGAATTTTCCATATTCTGCCTACATATTTGTATCAGAATTGGTTATGTGTAGGCATGAAATTGCCAAGTAGCTAATAACATTAGTTTCTGCTTTCTCAATATAAATACCAAGTAATATTCTTTCACATATGATAACAGGATGATAATGGAAAAAAAGCATTTTCTATTTACTTTATAAATTCTGACCTGAATTAGTCTTGCAACTTGAATTTACTGGCCTGGTGTGCCTTTAGTAATTATGTATTGGTACTGTGTCTTTTACCTTGAATCTACATTAGATAAAAGATATTTTCATAAAAGGAAGCAGGTTTTAATGAGTAAGCTGCACCAAAATTTTGATCTCACTCTTAACAATGAATATTACTGTTCTTCTCATTTGCATGCCTCAGGCATAAGATATTCCTTTGTGGTTGTCATAATTGGACTAATAAATTTCTAAAAATAAGTGAAAGTCTAATTTGATCCAGTGCCCAGGAACAATCCACCCATTCACACATAAATCACTGACCTGATCTGAGGACGAATCATGCCAAAATGAAGTCATGCTTTTCTATAAAGTGTGTTGTCTCAGTGAAAGGTTTTGAATGGCCTGTTCTTTGAAGTGGGGATTTCCAGTGACAACGGGAACACAATTTGATCTCATAACCCTCAACACCACAGACTCGACTTAAAAAGTAGAAACTTCAGATGAGAAAAAAGAGAATCTGAGTCATCAGCCAGTCAGTAATTTTTATCTACTGCAAAGCTTAATAGATTACCTTAAGCTTTAGCAAGTTAGAAACATGCAGCTTACTTTCTCTACAGAGAGCGAAGTTAAACATTCAAATAACCTCTTCAAGTGAACAAGGATCAGTATATCTTTGTGTGATATATTTATTATCACAGATTTATTCATTCAAATGTTTCTGATGTTGATATTTTCCACCTTTAAATGTGTTAAAGACTTAGGAAAGAAGGACAATTCATAACTGTTAGTACTCTAATTTCTGGTTAGAAAAATGTGTGTGGGGAGGTGGGAGGAGGGAGTATTTGAAATGCATAACCAAATAATAAAGTTATAAAAGTATTTTAATTTGGGGGGGGAGAAGAAGCTACACCCAGCGGTGCTTGTGTCTTACTTCTGGCTCTATGCTCAGTAATCACTCCTAGTAGGATTTGTGAAAACTGTATGAGTTGCTGTGGATGGAACATGGGTTGGCCAAGTGCAAAGCAAGTACCCTACAAGCTATACCATAGCTCTACCCCCTAGAGATACTTATTTTAATAGTTTTTGCTTTTATAATGTCTTGAAGGTTAATAAAATAAAATTTGAACTTCATTTAATATTTTCTTTTTGACCAACCAATATGACAACCATTTATTATATTATTTATACATATTACTATAATGGTTATATTCTCATGTATATGAACTAATATAAAAGTTAATTAATGGTATGTTTTTCTTATAGTGAAGTTATTTTGAACATTAGCTTGAATTTTTTAATCATATCCACTAGTATCTTACACTTTTCAGAACTTTCTTAGCATCTTCCTACATGTGATTATTCATTTTTATGTTCTACGCGGCACACATCTCCAATTAACCAGACATGGGGTTAGTCTGATAAATGTCATTTATAAAATTTAAGAATGACATGAGATCCATAGTGAAAGACTGAATGGCTTACTTCTAAATTCATGAAAAATCAATGTTAATTTCTAGCACTTATATTCAACTTTGCTCTAGATTTTCTAGCAAGGAAAAATAAACAGTAATCCAATTGGGAAATAATAAGTAAAACACTAGCAAATGACATTAACTTGCACATAGAAAAATATGACATATACATGTGCATGGTACACACATATGTATACACTCCTCTTGGAATAAAGCATGTAATAGGTAATTGCACAATACAAGCTGAATTTGTCAAAATTAAATCCATTTGTATATTCTTTTGTTTGTTTTTGTTTTGGGGTCACACCCAGCAATGTTCATGGGTTACTCCTATCTTTGCACTCATAAATAATCCTTAGCAGGCTCGGGAACCATATAGGATGCCAAAAATCAAAGCAACCACAGTGGGTCCTGAGTTGGCCACATGGAAGATAAAAGCCCTATCACTGTGCTATCTCTCCGGCCCCATATTTATTTATGTTTTTGATTAGCAACTCAAATACAATATTTTTTAAAAATTTATTTGCAATAATAATACAAACTAAGCCATAAATTTAATTAGTAGAAATGTAATATAAAATATCCAAATAAAGACATCATTCTTTAAAGAATTAGAACAATCAATCACAAAATTCATTTGGAACCACAAAAGAACCAGGATAGCCAAATACATAATGAAAAATAAGAAGCTGGGTGGCATCTCCTTACCTAACTTGAAACTATACTATAAAGCCATAGTTATCAAAACAGCATGGTACTTGAACAGAGACAGGACCTCAGACCAGTGGGTCACAACAGAATTCCCAGACATAAATCCCCAGATATACAGCCAACTAATATTTGATAATAGAGGAAAGAACTTGAAATGAAACAAAGAAAGTCTCTTCAACAAATGGTATTGGTACAACTGGAAAACCACATGTATGAAAGTGAAAATTGACCCATACCTTACTTCTTATACAAAAGTCAACTCAAAATGGATAAAAGACCTCGAAATCAGACCCGAATCTATAAAGTTTTATTGAGAATAAAATAGGCAGAACACTCGAAGACCTATATATCAAAAACAGCTTCAAAGATGGAGCAACAATGGCAAGAGCTTTAGCGTCAAACATAAACAAATGGGATTAAATCAAACTAAAAAGCTTCTGCATGGCAAAAGAAACCCTACTTAACACAAGAAGACAGTTAACAGGATAAGAAAAAATCTTTTCACTCGATATATCAGATAAAGGACTGATATCTAGAACATACAAAGCACTCAGAAAGCTGAGCCCCCCAAAACAAAACAAAGCCATAAAAAATGGGGAGAAGAAATGAATAGACACTTTTCAGAGGAAGACAGAAGGATGGCCAACAAACACATGAAAACATGCTCACCTTCACTCATCATCAGAAAGATCCAAATCAAGACAACAATGAAATACCACCTTACACAGTGAGGATGGCTCACATCAAAAATAATGGGAACAACCCCTGTTGGCAAGAATGTATGAAAGGCACATTCATCCACTGCTGGTGGGAATGCCCCCTAGTTCAACACCTATAGAGAACAGTCTGGAGAGTGCTCAAAGAACTCAGAATTGAGCTGCCATTTGACCCAGCAATTGCTCTTCTAGGTATATACCCCCAAGTTGGAAGGACATTCATTCCAAAATACGTGTGCACCCCACTATTCATCGCAGCACTCAGTATAATAGCCAAGTCTTGGAACCAACCTAGATGTCCAACAACAGATGAATGGATCATTAAGATGTGGTATTTATACACAATGGAATACTACATGGCAGTCAGAAATGATACAATCACAGACTTTGCAGCAACATGGATGGACCTAGAACATATTATGTTAAATGAAGTAAACCAGGAGACAAAATATAAACACAGAATGATAGCGCTATTCAGAAGCACCTAGAACATACACCTTATATACAACTAATACTCAACAATCAAATAACAGGGTATAATAGGATAGAAACTCCAAATACAGTAATACTCAACCTATACTCGGGAGCAGTGCCCAAAATACATGAAAAAGGAACAACACAAACTCTTGAATACACATTATACCACAAAGAAACCAGCAACAGTAGAAAGAGCAGCATAGAGAGAACAGGTAAGTAATCAGCCTTCTAATACAAAGGCCCATAATAATCCTTTAGGGATCTTATACACAGGATCACAGGTGAAGTATACCATGGGAAATCACTGACTCCAAAGAAAACATCCCATAACACTATGTTTTAATGCCTTAATCTTAGTATATTTAAAATAACCTCTCAGCTTTTCTGTCCACAGGTGTTCTTGGATACAAAGGTTGGACAAACTAAGATGGCATCTCGGTGCTCACTCACACAAGATACCATACACAGCTTGCACTACGAGAATGTCCTGAGAAAACTCTTTAACATACACTTTATCTCTAGGTTATACCTTCTTTTAGGATTTGAAGCATGTGACCAGTCAGACCACCGAAGCAGCAACTGTGACGTACAGACTTATACTACAGGCCCTACTCATCGAACACATTCAAGCAAACTAGCATTCCCTTGCTATTATCTCCTCTCTTCTCACTACTTTTTTTTCTTATTCTTTTCTTTTCTTCTCTTTTCTTTTTTTCTTTCTCTTCTCCCTTTCTTTCTAATATATTTTCTCTTTTCTTCTTTCCTACCCCTTCCATATACTTTCCCCTTTCCCCCTATGGAACTCCATCTATCCCTTCACCCCTCTATCCCACCCAGACATCCCAACATATTAAAACTCTTCACCCTTAGTTCTTAATCCATTAGGCATCAAGACTGACCTCCTACCCCAACTAACCAGTACCCAGCACCCAAGCAAAGGGACACCCAGTCAAACCCACAACTCAACCCCACAAGAAAATGCAAACAAGTCCCCTGTGGACTCATGCTGCATGGCCCTCTCTACCATATCCCCCTACCGTGGACTGTTACTTGAAATTGGATTAGCTCTAAAAGTATCCCCAATTCAAGAATTTTTACAAGACCTCCCTGCCACAAATCCTTTGCTAAGCTCAAGAAGGTCAGGGGGAGTGATGGAAAGGTGCCTGGGAACACACACACCACAAGAAAATCTCAAAAGACAATGGGGAAACCTATATTTCCAACATAAGTATAAGACCGGTATTGCACCACCTCTTTACCTGCTTTTCCCCAAAAGTAAGGTAGTCTCATGCAGCATTTTTTATTTTGTTTTTAATTATTTTTTAAATGTTTTAATCATTTTTTAAATGTTTGTTCTACATATACATATGTGAGCACATATACTTTTATTCCTAATTTTATCTTGTTTGGATGTGTGACCTGTTTCTGTTTTCTTCTCTGTCCACCCCCAAATGCACCGACAATATAATGTAGCACCATTTCTCCCTGCAAAGGCACACTAAAAAAAGGGAAAATCTTACATATAAAAAAGAGCTCTTATCTACTAGAGATAAGAACTCATACTTGTTTACAATACAGGGATATCTCCTACCTTGAAACTATATCACGCTGACCCAACTTAGACCTCAGGTGATTAGACACCAACCGTCCAGCCTTGAACCCTGGATCCCAGATATAGAATTGACAGAGTTCTTCACAACAGCTACAGGAAACAAATCCCACCCGGGACTTCCTTAATACCGCTGGGCCACCAACAAGTGCCAGCTCTAATATGATATCCTGACAACAAAGAAAATGGGAACAACTTGACCTAAGAACAGGTTATCCTACCTCACCAGCTAACGATAAGACAAAATCAGAAGACTTGTCACCCTTTGGTCAGTCCAAAAGCCAAGATCGTGATTTACAGATGACTGGCTGCTAGAACCATGACTGGACTGAATATATCTTGAGACCAATAAAAAAGCCCTAGTCTAGGGTTTGAACTATGACCTGCACAATAACCATGATCCCCAGTTCCAAAGGTCTGGCAGAGACAATCCCAATGGAATGGGGCTTCTGGAAACACAAAGAAAGACACTATCCTAGGTTCCATCCTAGGATCAGTGCAAAGACCAAGACCACCAACCACAGAAGATGGATTAAAATGACACTGAGGAAACAGAACTTCTAGAAACACAAAGAAAGATTTCATCAGATGTCCCACTCCTGGACCTGTGCAGATACTGAGATCTACAGATACAGAGGTCTTATTTCATCACCCAGGACAGAGCAGAAGTTTTCCAAACACCATGAAAGCACCACCGGTAGAGTAAATAAACCTGAACGGAGTCTATAGTTAATCCCGTGACAATATACCCCAAGGGTGGAGAAACCTCATAGCGCTAAGACCAAGTGAATTCCTTTTCGAATGACCCCAATATTTACTGTGCCAGCGCAGAAGGGAAAAAAAGGCAAAAAGCACAAAACATTTTTATCTTTTATATATTATTTTTTCAATTATTATTATTATTATTATTATTGTTATTATTTACCTATCTACTTTTTGTCAATTATTTGTTTTGGTGTGGTTATTGAAGTTGTTGTCCCCATTTATATTTATATTGCTTTTTTTTTCTTCTTTTCTTTTCTTTCTTTAGGTGCTCTGCCATGTTTTTTAACTCAAGACCATGGCTTTTTTTTTGGTGCCTATCGTTATCACTGGAGTGCTCACTGGATATTTGACTCTTCTTTTTGTACTGTTGGGGTGTTTCACCTTCTTTTTCTCCTTAATCTCTCAAACCGACGCTGAGAGCCACTAGTAGGATTCCCCCATTTTCGGCATATTAGACTTTTACCCCAGTTTATTACTTTTCTCTTCTTCAAATAAAACCACATAACTTGAACTATGTAGTCCTTCCTCCCAGTTAGAGGGGGAAATACGGGAGGCACCAAGACCAAGACTACTAAGTAGTAAGCTAAGTACAGAGGTGACCACAATTTCTCGCAGCCCCGGGGGTGAGGGAGGAGGATATGGGTGGTAGGACAAACACGAAGGTATAGGGAGGACATATAGGTCCTGGGAGCCCCCCTGATTTTATGTAAATGTGAACCTGTAATATTATTGCCAACAATATGTAAACCACTACGATCAACATAAAAATTATATTAAAAATGTAATATAAAATAAATTCAGTATTTCCTGGTATAAGTAAGATGATCTAAATCAAGATATTATAGTTACCATGTCATATGATAGATGAAAATGAATATTATTTATATGGTAATACTTCTATTTATTTTACACATTTAATGCATTTTCTGTCAAAGTCAAATTTCCCTCTTTAGCAATTGACAAAGTTTAGATATGAATAGAACATAGAAAAGTTGAAACTTTTAACCTTGTTCTTTGGATTACAAAATAAGGTGGGCACTTTAGATATCAGTTTGATATTTCATCAAATACTAAATCAACTGTCTCATGTTGGTCATCAATTCTGTAGGACATACATACACTTAAGGAAATGGAAAATATCATACATTCAAAAGCTTTTAAAAAATAAATATGACAATATTACTTACAATTGTCAAATAGTAGTAGCAATTTATATATGTTTATTTGGCTAGAAGATAATTAATCAAAATATACAGTACATATGAAGTAGAATATTATTGGACATAAACAAGAATGAAAGCCTCATTCATGCTGTAAATTTCGTGATATTTGAAAAAATACATATTTTTTAAAGTTTCATATAAGCACAGATACCTTAGAATTATGGCTGAAATAATAGCATTAAGAAAAGTGGGAATGTTGCACTAGTGAAGGGGGATGTTCTTTTATATAACTGAAACTTACCTACAAACATGTTTGTAATTATGGTGCTTAAATAAAGATATTAATTAAGAAAAGAAGGAAAAGTGGTAATAATTTGTAGTAGGTGTAGTAGTAAAAGTAGTAGATTAAATTAAGAAGGGTGGTAACTATCACTACTACTAGTGTGCAGCAGTAATACAACTACTAATAGCTATTGTGGCAGCAGTAGCAGCAGCAATAGATGTAAAGTAGCAGCAGCAGCAGCAGCAGCAGCAGCAGCAGCAGCAGCAGCAGCAGCAGCAGCAGTAGTAGTAGTAGTAGTAGTAGTAGTAGTAGTAGTAGTAGTAGTAGTAGTAGTAGTATAGAGTAATATCTTACTGGCATACTTTAAGTAGATTTTCTAAATAGTATTTAACATTCTACTGCTTACTAAATTAAAATATTATTGGAGTAGCTTGAGATTCTGAATTTAGTGGTGTCTTGATTTTGTGATATTTATTCTTTTAATTTTTTGGACTACATAAATAAGATTTTTTCAAACACTGTCCTTTCTATATTTTACTATTTCCATTGAATCATGTCAATGCTTTTAAAGAATAGCCACAAATTTTCATTTGATAAAAAAATTTGAGTATGTTTGGTTTCCTGCTTCTCACTTCATTTGCACCCCATCTCTTTATATTAATTTATATTTCCCAACAGTCATATCTTTTTTTTCACACTAAATCTCTACATTCTTTCATTTTATCATATACACTGATCATTAAGTGATGGTTTTTAGAATCAAAAACCTTATTAAAGCATATAAAGATTAATACACTGCTTACCACAGAGTTTTGATGGAAGGGAAGTGTCAGAGGACATAGAAAGGATCAATCCAGTACATTTTCAGGCTAAAATCCCTGTAACATTTGTTCAGTTTTCTTTCACTATAAAGTATAAACTTGTTTTAAATCTAAACCAATGTTGAGCATAAGTTACAGATGAGCTCAGGAACTATTTTACCTTTTTAATGCATTCAATTCACTTTTAGACTCTCTAATATTCTTTGTACTCTAATACTCTTAAACTCAAAGACTTTTTTAGTTTTGGATTTGGAGCAATGTCTGATTGTAATCAGG
This sequence comes from Suncus etruscus, assembly GCF_024139225.1. Classification (NCBI taxonomy): domain Eukaryota; kingdom Metazoa; phylum Chordata; class Mammalia; order Eulipotyphla; family Soricidae; genus Suncus; species Suncus etruscus. The sequence goes on along the minus strand of NC_064860.1, from coordinate 49,367,972 downwards.
GACTCTTCTGTGCTCAGAAATCTTTCCTGGTGTTATTTAGAGTCCATATTCCAACCCCAAGACTTCCGGGTGTCACCCAAAAACCAATCAATCAATCAATAAAATTTTTAAAAAGAGAAATTAAATGTATTGAATTTAAAGAATACCTTGAAGACAGTATCATGATACTCATGATAAAGACAGCACCCCTTAACTAATGTGCTGCCATTCTATTGAAAAAAAACTTGAATGCAATGTTGTTAAAATCTAATCCTTTAAATTCTGATTACACAAGTATTTAATCCAATAACATTCTATTTATTCATTTAATAATTATTTAATAAATAAATTTAATAAAGAATAAATTCTATTTATCTAATTTAGTTTCATACTACTCTTCCTCCCCCTTTTTGTTGCTTGTTCCAAACACATCATCACACTCATCTCTGGAGACCTTTGCATTGGCTTTTTTTTTTTTCTTCAGTACAGTTAGCTGTACAGCACTCAATTATTTTCCAAATATTTTTAGTGATCACCTCAATAGGTTTGTCCAGAGGAATTATACTAAGATGTCTTCCATGCCCTGTCCTTCATAATTCCCCATCTGTTTACTATATCATTTTCTATCTGAAAAAATGATATTATTTATGCTTTATAACATGATCCTTTCCCAACTGGAATATAAACTTCTGAAGAACATTTTTCTGTTTTGCTTAGCTGTGTATATTCTAAGAACATAGCAACATCTGGTACATGGTAGAGAATAAATGTTGAGTAAATGCATCATAATTTATACTGATAATATAATAAAGCAAATGAAAAAGGGCCTATGAAATATCAAATGCAGCCTTGATATCATCCAGAGAATTCCCATCTATAAGGCTATCTTAAAAAGTGCCATTTGGCACTATATATGCACATGGTCATATTGTGTCCAACTTTTGAGGGCTTAATGTGTATTTAAATCAGTCTAAAGCTTTTGTGGAAAAACGTAAAATGAGGTTGCTTTAACATTAGTATTTTTTTCTAAGTTATCTTAAATCTGTTTGTCTTCCCATATATTCATTCATTCTAACATCTGCCATTATTCAGTATTCTTCTCAGATCTTTTTCAGGCATCTTTGAGTCTTGAACTCCAGACAACCCCTCTAAATATCCAACCCCAAATTTTCTGTATATACATATACATATATTCCTTTTTTCTTTTTTTTTTCTTACTTTCTTTTTTTTTTTTTTTTTTTTGGCCACACCTGGTGACACTCAGGGGTTACTCCTGGCTATGCACTCAGAAATCACCTCTGGCTTGGGGGACCATATTGGACACCAGGGGATCAACTGCAGTTTGTCCTAGGTTAATGCATGCAGGGCAAATGCCTTACCACTTGTGCCACTGCTCCCACCTCTATGCCTTTTTTTCTTATCAAACTTGACAAAACAGAAAGTTTAATACTTCTCATCATTGGAATCTATAAAGTAGAAACAACAGTTTGCTTCGTTTCTGAGAACATATAATTTTCTGCACAATTTCTTCAGAATTAAAAGGTACTACTTAGATTTATTTTTATTTATTTTTTTTCAAGGTCAAGGGTATTTATTGTGCTTAGACAGAAAAGCAATCAAAGTAGCCTGGGTTTAAAAACACAGAGAGGCAAGTTTGCAGGTTGCTTACACTAAGGATTGCAGCTTTGATCACAATGCAGATCTGAGGAATCTCTAGATACTTGCTGAGATTTTAAGGTTTGGAATGGAAGTTACCTGTTTTCTTTTTTCTTTTTCTTCTTTCTTTCTTTTCTTTCTTCTTTCTTTCTTTCTTTCTTTCTTTCTTTTTTCTTTCTTTCTTCTTTCTTTCTTTCTTTCTTTCTTTCTCTTTCTTTCTTCTTTCTTTCTTTCTTTCTTTCTTTCTTTCTTTCTTTCTTCTTTCTCTTCTTCCCTCCCTCCCTCTTTCTTTTTTCTGTCTTCTTTCTTTCTTTCTTTCTTTCTTTCTTCTCTTTCTTTCTTTTCTTTCTTTCTTTTTTTTCTGTCTTTTTCTTTCTTTCTTTCTTTCTTTCTCTCTTTCTCTCTTTCTTTCTTTCTTTCTTTCTTGCTTTCTTTCTTTCTTTCTTTCTTTCTTTCCTTTCTCTTTCTCTTCTTCCCTCCCTCCCTCTTTCTTTCATTTTTTATGTCTTTTTTTTCTTTCTTTCTTTCTTTCTTTCTTTCTTTCTTTCTTTCTTTCTTTCTTTCTTTCTTTCTTTCTTTCTTTCTTTCTTTCTCTTCTTCCCTCCCTCCCTCCCCTCTTTCTTTCTTTTTTTCTGTCTTTTTCTTTCTTTCTTTCTTTCTCTTTTTCTTTCATTTCTTTCTTTCTTTCATCTTTCTTTCCTTTCTTTCTTTTTCTTCTTCTTTTTCTTTCTTCTTTCTTTCTTTCTTTCTTTCTTTCCTTTCTTTCTTTCTTTCTTTCTTTCTCTTTCTCTTCTTCCCTCCCTCCCTCCCTCTTTCTTTCATTTTTTCTGTCTTTTTCTTTCTTTCTTTCTTTCTTTCTTTCTTTCTTTCTTTCTTTCTTTCTTTCTTTCTTTCTTTCTTTCTTTCTTTCTTTCTCTTCTTCCCTCCCTCCCTCCCTCCCTCTTTCTTTCTTTTTTCTGTCTTTTTCTTTCTTTCTTTCTTTCTTTCTTTCTTTCTTTCTTTCTTTCTTTCTTTCTTTCTTTCTTTCTTTCTTTCTTTCTTTCCTTTCTTTCTTTTCTTTCTCTTTCTCTCTTCTCTCCCTCCCTCTCTCTTTCTTTCTTTTTTTCTGTCTTTTTTTCTTTCTTTCTTTCCTTTCTTTCTTCTCTTCTTTCTTTCTTTCTTTCTTTCTTTCTTTCTTTTCTTTCTTTCTTTCTTTCTTTCTTTCTTTCTTTCTTTCTTTCTTTCTTTCTCTTTCTTTCTTTCTTCTCTTTCTTTCTTTCTTTCTTTCTTTCCTTTCTTTCTTTCTTTCTTTCTTTCTTTCTCTTTCTCCCTTCCTCCCTCTTTCTTTTTTTTTTTTTAACCATAAAACTCTGCTCCAAGAAATAAGAGGACACACGGAAATGGAAACGCATACCCTGCTCATGGATTGGCAGGATTAACATCATCAAAATGGCAATACTCCCCAAGGCATTATACAGATTTAATGCCATCCCTCTAAAGATACCCATGACATTCTTCAAAGAAGTGGATCAGACACTTTTGAAATTCATTTGGAACAATAAACACCCTCGAATAGCTAAAGCAATCATTGGGAAAAAGAATATGGGAGGAATTACTTTCCCCAACTTTAAACTGTACTACAAAGCAATAGTTATCAAAACAGCATGGTATTGGAATAAGGACAGGTCCTCAGATCAGTGGAATAGGCTTGAATACTCAGAAAATGTTCCCCAGACATACAATCACCTAATTTTTGATAAAGGAGCAGGAAATCCTAAATGGAGCAGGGAAAGCCTCTTCAACAAGTGGTGTTGGCACAATTGGATAGCCACTTGCAAAAAATTGAACTTAGACCCCCAGCTAACATCATGTACGAAGGTAAAATCCAAATGGATTAAAGACCTCGATATCAGCCCTAAAACCATAAGATAAATAGAACAGCACATAGGCAAAACCTTCCAGGACATTATAGGCATCTTCAAGGAGGAAACTGCACTCTCCAAGCAAGTGAAAGCAGAGATTAACAGATGGGAATATATTAAGCTGAGAAGCTTCTGCACCTCAAAGGAAATAGTGCCCAGGATACAAGAGCCACCCACTGAGTGGGAGAAACTATTCACCCAATACCCATCAGATCAGGGGCTAATATCCAAAATATACAAGGCACTGACAGAACTTTACAAGAAAAAAACATCTAACCCCATCAAAAAATGGGGAGAAGAAATGAACAGACACTTTGACAAAGAAGAAATACATATGGCCAAAAGACACATGAAAAAATGTTCCACATCACTAATCATCAGGGAGATGCAAATCAAAACAACGATGAGATACCACCTCACACCCCAGAGAATGGCACACATCACAAAGAATGAGAATAAACAGTGTTGGCGGGGATGTGGAGAGAAAGGAACTCTTATCCACTGCTGGTGGGAATGCCGTCTAGTTCAACCTTTATGGAAAGCGATATGGAGATTCCTCCAAAAACTGGAAATCGAGCTCCCATACAATCCAGCTATACCACCCCTAGGAATATACCCCAGGAACACAATAATACAATACAAAAACCCCTTCCTTACACCTATATTCATTGCAGCACTATTTACCATAGCAAGACTTTGGAAACAACCAAGATGCCCTTCAACAGACGAATGGCTAAAGAAACTGGTACATATACACAATGGAATATTATGCAGCTGTCAGGAGAGATGAAGTCATGAAATTTTCCTATACATGGATGTACACGGAATCTATTATGCTGAGTGAAATAAGTCAGAGAGAGAGAGAAAAACGCAGAATGGTCTCACTCATCTATGGGTTTTAAGAAAAATGAAAGACATCGTTGCAATAATAATTTTCAGACACAAAAGAGAAAAGAGCTGGAAGTTCCAGTTCACCTCAGGAAGCTCACTACAAAGAGTGATGAGTTTAGTTAGGGAAATAACTACATTTTGAACTGTCCTAATAATGAGAATGTATGAGGAAAATGGAGAGCCTGTCTAGAGTACAGGCAGGGGTCGGGTGGGGCGAAGAAAGACTTGGGACATTGGTGATGGGAATGTTGCACTGGTGATGGGTGGTGTTCTTTACATGACTGAAACCCAAACACAATCATGTATGTAATTAAGGTGTTTAAATAAATTTAAAAAAAAGAAATTAAAAAAAAGATTTATTTTTAAAGAAAGCAGATTGTCTGTAGAATTATATATTGAAATAAACAGTTTTCAGTCTGTCTAAAGGTAACTGGATCAATATTTTTATCTTTGTACCCAAACAAGAAATTTAAATCAATATGATATAAGAACATGTTGCATGAAATCTAACAAAATAAAAGAAATGAGTTGTATTCAGAGTCCCAAATATCAATTAAAGGAGAGCAAATCAAAATAAGTAGAAGAAAGCAAAGAGCAAAAACTGGGGGAGGAGCAATAGCACAGAGATCAGGCGTTTGCCATGGGGTCCCAGAACGGATCCAGGTTTGATACCTGGCATACCATATGGCTCCCTGTGCCTGCCAGGAGGTAATTGAGTGCAGAGCCAGGAGTAACCCTGAACGTTGCCAGATATAGTCCCCCCAAAAAACAAACAAACAAACAACAACAAAGAACCAAAGAAACAAAAAATGAACTAAATAATAAAATTACAGAGATAATTAACAAAGGCATAAGTAATTAATAGTAAATTAAAATTAGGAATTCTTTTTGCACAAATCCATGAAAGTAAACTCAAAGGGAAAAACCTAACTTCCCCACTGCTCATTGTGGGATGAAAATGCAAAATATTACATTTTTTTTGTCCTAACAATGTTTGTTTGTTACTTCTGGCAAACTCTCAAGCCTACAGATTCCCTAATATTTCAGTGTAAGCGCAGGTGTGTAGGTCATCAGGAGGGTTTCCCATGCCCACAGCAAATCTTGCTGATTTCCTGAATTCCTGGCAACTTGACTACAGAACCACATGGAGCAAAAGGAATAGCCAATAGATTACTTTGGAAGCATTATGTGCATTATGTGCATGCAAGCAGACCATTCCTCATCTATTTCAAATAACTTAGTGTATCAAAATGCAATGTTCATCACTGACAGTTGAAAAGATTTGCACTATACATGTGTGGTTAAATGCAATTGTTTTTAACTGATTAAGTAATTAATTACTGATTAACTACAAATGCATACCCTATCATTCTCCAATGTTACCTATCTTATTTAAGACATTGGCAGTAAGGCTATACAGAACAAAGCAATAAAGGTCTCCAAGTTTTCATTTGCTATTATTTCATTTTTTATACTTTTATACATGGGGTTCATATAAAATATATGAATTTTTATTACTTTTATTTTTCTATAATTTCCTGTATGCTGATATGATTTCTCTAAGAAAAATTTAAATTGTAATAGGCTGTGACTTAAGTGGTAAATCTTATCACTTTCATGATTTAGTTCCTGAATTCAATACCCAACACTATGTGCCCTCTGACAAGTAGCTGTGGCCCTGAATCCTCCATCCATCCTGTCCATTCTCAAGTACCCAAGCAATAGCAAGTATCCAACAATGATAATAAAAGTAGTATATAACATATACTGTTTGTGATTTATTTTTCTATCTACTTATTCTTAGTTAAGAAAATCTTTATTTTCATTGGGATCTATAAATATTGAGCCATCTGTTAGTGTTTTTTATTTTCTTCTTTTCTCCTTTCTATATTCATTTTCTCCAAAGTTTTAAAATAATGTAAATAATATCAATAGTAAGAGGTAATTTTTCTGGTATTAAGTAATGTAAAACTAAAAATCATCGTTTCCATGAAGCTTGCATATCAATAGAAATAATTGCACAATTAATTGCATGAAACCCTACTTTATTACCAAGTAAATTATGTCCTTTATGGGAATAATAGTAGTGTTCTAAGAAATTAAGTAACATGAAAGAGGAGAGAACTGTTTCATGAGTTAATTCATTAATAAATTGATATATAGTATGTTATGAGAGCTATAGGATACTTGGAAACTACTAAAGAAAATAAGGAGAATCATAAAAAAAATTAACATTATTAGTTGATTGGTCTATTTTCCCCTTTCTTATTGTGACTCAGGAATGTAAGATTTCCTCTTTCCCTACTTTCTTTTTCTTTTCTTTTAGTTTTTGTCCCACACCTGTTGACGCTCAGGGGTTTGAGTGTCAGAAATCGCTCCTGGGTATGGGGGACCATATGGGACGCCAGGGGATCAAACCGTGGTCCATCCTGGGTCAGCCATCGCTCCTCCCCCCACTAATTATTAAAAAAAAACATTATTGATAGTAAATCAAAAAATTAGAGAATTTTAGGTTAGGGAAAATTAAATGTGGATGACATGAGAACTAAACAAGTTAGGAGAGACAATATAGGAAATTGATTTTTATGTAAAAAACTTTAGTTTGCGGCAGACCTAGCAACCAGGATATCACCTTTCTTTTGAAACTGCTAACTGGGATAGCTCTGCGGGGAGGGGCTGGACGACTAGACAAAGGCCCCCTGTACTAAACCCTACGGCAGGGATATGGGATCCCCAGGTCAGGCCTTCACAGCAAGGCTGGGCAGCAGGGTCCCTGGGGCTGTGGGGGAAGGGGCTTAGTAAACTCCTTCCAAGTGCATAAACTGGGCTGTGCAGTTTACCTTATTGCACTGGGGTCCTTTCTCATCAGTCCTCATTTCCCAAAATGCGCTGGTGATAATGCTTATGATTTTAGATTGTTCTTAGGAAAGGAAATGGAAATGTTCAAAGTCCACATGATAATACCCAGTGTGCTTAACTCCTCACAAAGCAGAAAATTCTCCCCACCGAAGCCGGATGTCAACCAGCCCCCAAAGTGAAAAGATAGATTCTTTATATGATAAGGAACTGTCACTCAGCTGCTATTGATTCGCTCTCGGTGGCCCTTCTTCCTTCACCTCACTCTACCATGGCCTTTTGCTTCCTAACAGATCCTGCTTGAGGGTACTCCCTGATATGTGACTGCTGGGAACCATCTTCCCTAGACCAACTCACAGGTTGAAGCTAGATTCTGGATCTTACCTCTTCCCTGCCTATTTCAAAAGACAAAAAAATCCCAAAAACATAAGAATCTCCTCTGGATATCTCTTTAGTTACATTCCATTAATAAGCATAACCGTGACCAAATATCTTCTCATGTAGCGGCAATTTCTCCCATCCTCAGGACCTGTTTAGTATAGAATTCTAGTAGACAAGTCTAGTCTTTGTCTGGAGGCCATGTAAGAAAAAGGTTATGAGGATTGTTGGTCTTCATAACTTCGACCTCCATATGCACCAGTAATACCTTTTGTCATTCTTCCTTTTTTGCATGGGCACATTAAAATGGGAAAAGATTACATATGTGAACAAGTTCTTATCTAATAGAAATGGGAACAAAAACTGCAGTAGGACCGTACACCCTGAACACCTGGCATAGTGACTAGGCTTAGACTTCAGCTGAGCGGACATTGACCCTTCATCCCTGAACCTTGGGCAACATGTGCAGAAACAAACATGGTTTCCTACACCATCACCAGGAATAAGAACTCTTAACAAGGAAGGTTCCACTACCGCCATGGCTCATAACTGTCATAAGTGCTCATAAGTGTCATGGTGTCATAAGATGTTACTTTTTACACCAGGACAACCTAGGAACGGCAACAGTCTGTTTTTAGGGCATTGTCTGCATTGCTATCTAATGGTGAGATGAAACCAGAAGACGTTATATACCATGCAGACTTCAACATAAGGACCTGTACAGAAACCAGAACCTATAACTACAGAAATCTGATAGCAACAACTGTGATGGTGATGAAGTGTTCCTGGAACCACAGAGAATGTCTAAGGGGTCGGACAACCTAGTAGCCTGGAGCCTGGAGTTGTCTTATGCCATAATACTTTGGGGGTGAGGTCTCCCTGGTTTTAGGCCAAAGGTTTCTCCTTGGAATTTCTCCCATATTTTGCTGTGCCTGTGCAAACAACAACAGCCACACACATCTTTTTTTTTTCTAGTCCATCTACTATCTTTAAAAAAATGGGCTGGAAAGATAGTATGGAGGAAAGGCATTTGCCTTACATGCAGTAGGTCATTGGTTCGAATCCAGGCATCCCATATGGTCCCCCAAGCCTGCCAGGAGCGATTTCTGACATAGAGCAAGAGTATCCCCTGAGTGCTGCCGGGTGTGACCCAAAAACAAAAACAAACAAACAAAAAGGAGCATACTAAAGCTTCTGCTATTGTATTAATGACTTTATTGGTGATAATTGTCACGAATATAACTAATGAACTCTCCTTTTCTTTTTCCAATTCTCTTTATATTTTATTTTTTATTTCTTTTTTTAGATCCTATTTTCTTTATATTTTTGATACCTTTGCTTCCTCTCATCCTGAAACAAATGCATTATAATCAGTTATGTCAACTATGATACTTTTCTTTAATAATTGTATTAAATAAAAATATTTTGTTTTTATTTTAAGAATATTTAAAATATTTATTGCTAATTTATTATAATCTTGTTTTGGGTAATTACAAATATGTATCAACAAAGTCAACAATAAAGAAACAATCATTCTGTTTGAAGGTGAAAAATATAAAAGATATCTATGGGCGAGTCTCAGATAATGATAACCAAAGAGGGCAGCACTGAGCAACGGGATGCCTTTCTTTCTGAGGATTATTTTTTTTTTTTTTGTAAAATACATTTTTTACTGTATAAAGAAAAACTAAGTGGAAGAGAGGTTGAGACAATGGTCAAGACCATATATCAGTTAGTATTAGTGAAGATAAGAAGAAAGGAATAGATTTAAGAGAATGACACCACGTAAAAATTGACAAGACTCCATTAAAAACTTAATTGGAAGAATAGCTTATAATAGAAGCATCAAGAGAGTTTTCTTCAATGCAGAATTGATCAACCCAGTTTTATGTTTCAGATAAGGAACACTGGAGGAAGTTACCTTGGTTAGTTGTAATTTTTTTCCAGCTGGTACTAATCAGGAAAACCTTGAATGAATTTCATAGTAATTCACCATGACTTATGACATGGTATGACATGAGTTATTGTACACGTATATTTTTCTTTCATCTTTCTTTACATTCATTGACAGTTTGCAAGTAATTTTGTATTTTAAAAAATGGTTTTGATTAAGTTAGAGTTGGTAATAAATAAACATGATAGAAGAACAAAGTTGGAGAACTGATGTTATCTGACTTCAAATCTTCCTATAAAGCTCAGTAATCAAGGCAGTGTGGTATTGGCAACAGAATAGACAAGTATATACATGAAGAGTCTAGAAATAGACCCCCATAAATACAACTAACTGATCTTTGTCAATGAACCAAAGGCAACATAATGGAACAACGATAGTCTCTTCCACTAGCAGTGATGTAACAATTGAATATTCACATGCAAAAAAAATATATAATTTAGATAGAGATATTATATTTTGCATCACATTATTTAATATATGCCACAGTATCTAATACAGAAATAAAACTATAATCATCTTCAGGTTTTACATAAAAAACCTAGAAGATCTAAATATAATGATACTGTGTTAGTAAGGTTGATGATATAATCCACAAGGTTAAAAATCAAGACAGCACTAAACCTAAAATTTGAAAAAAAAAGACATGATTAAAATTAAATTTTGCAGTAAAAAGAAATTTCAGAGCACTCAGAAAATATTTGCAAAAATGCATATGAAGGATTACTATAGCTAAAATATGCAAATGGTGTTAAAATTTATCAAAATACTTTTAGACATTTCATCAAATAATATATGCAAATTAAATGATGTAATTCAGGAAATGAAAATTGAATACAACTATCTACACTACATGTTTATTAGACTACTCATAATTTGGAATACTGGAAACATTTGGTATAAGATCTTAAGATTATTAGAGCAAGATGACAGTATACTTAGATGTAGCTGAAGAGAACAGGAAGAAACACAGAAAATAGGTGAGGGTATATGAATATTCTGTGGAATAGTAGATATATGTCATTGTACATTTAATATGTGTACATGACCAAAAGCAAATCTTTATATAAACTACTTACTTTTTATGATTAAGATATAGTAATGTGCTCGCTTTGGCAGCTCATATACTAAACTTGGAACGATACAGAGAAGATTAGCATGGCCCCTGCGCAAGGATGACACACAAATTCGTGAAGCATTCCATATTAAAATCTATGATGGTCAGTTAAAGCCTTGAAAGATAGAAGGAAAGTGTTACTCGATGTAAGTCATTTGGATTTCCTAATTGACTCTATAAAGATGACGAATAGAATTCTTTAACTAGTTCTAATAGGTCACTTTGTAATTTGAACAATTTATAACAAGTTACCACTTGTACAAGGATACCATTTGTTACAATGATACACTTTTGCAATAACTAAGATATAGAGTAGCTAAAATTCCAGATGTTTGTATGTCAGAAAAATAACTTCACAGAGCAGGATCACACATACACATACACACACACACACACACACACACACACACACACACACAAGATTTGCAGGTGTTACAAGAAAAATTACTAGGTATCCTGAGATTATGAGATTTATATCTCATAGGGGAAGGGGTAGTTATAATTACAAGCTTTCAAAGTTTATAATCTTTATTTCCTTTTAAAAAGAGTTATATTTTGTTGGAATAAACAGTAAAAAATCTTTTGCATGCACCGGACCTTTAAAAATAGTTCATTTTAAAGCAGTTGCTATCATTTTAGAGACATGGGAAAATAATACCAGCCTAATATTTGGCCAAGTTTCAAAATATATGTCAGTTGTAGGAAGGATATATTTGTGACTGGAACAACATTGTACAAGGTCATTTGTTCTCAACAATTCTTATTACTTAAGTTGATTGTATTTATTCATTCTGTTGATGATTTTCTTGTCTATTACAACAAAGTGCTATATAGAATCTTGAATCCCTAACTTGTTCGGGGGAATAATTTGCTTATTTAAGAAGTTGATAATGCCTGAAGAATCTCAGAATCACATTCTACTTCACAGGATCACATTGGTTTCTAGAGGTGAATAAATTAAAGTGGATTTAAATAGATTTAACAATATAGAGCTTTAAATCACAACATTCTTCCAACAGGGAGCATATTTCTCATGTGTCTTTATTTCTAGGCACTTCTTTTATTGAAAAAAATTCTTTAATCTTTCTCTTCTCTATGATGTTTTCAATCAGATACATTTTTTGGTTTATAAAACAGATGAGTACATGTCACCAAAAATTTGAATTTGGGGTTAAAAGATCCATTTAGAAAATAACAGATATGGGCCCGGAGAGATAGCTCAGCAGCGTTTGCCTTGCAAGCAGCCAATCCAGGACCAAAGGTGGTTGGTTCGAATCCCGGTGTCACATATGGTCCCCCGTGCCTGCCAGGAGCTATTTCTGAGCAGACAACCAGGAGTAACCCCTGAGCACTGCCGGGTGTGGCCCAAAAACCAAATAAATAAATAAATAACAGATGCATCAATTCTGTTGATATCTAAGAAAACTCTTAGCTTATTTCTTTCTTAATAGTTAATATGAACCTCAGTTTCAGTTAACCCATCAGCCCACAAAATGTTTCTTTAGTGTTCAAAGAATTCATATAATGGGATTGCAGTGAGTAAGGTATTTTCCTTGTATGAGACCAACCTTATTCAGTTTCCATCAATAGATACAGTGCATTGAGCACTGCCAGTAATGATCCCTAAATGCAAAACCAAAAGTAAGCTCTAGGCACAGTCACATGTGACCTTACACTAGAAGAAAAAAAATTAATTCTGATTCTAATGTACACATTGTACATATATGCATACAGTTAAATGTTGACTCTTTCACTCTTACTTCAGTGAACCATATTTAAATAATATTCAACATTTCTTATTGAGTTTTATTATTATTCAAAAAAGTAAATAAAAATAACTGAAATCACATTCTGTTTATTTAAATAATGAACAATATATAAGCAAATCAATTAACATCGTATATTTATAAAATTTAATAACTAAATTCCATGCCTTTATCATATATCAAAGGGAACTGCCTCCTATAGTCTGGTGCCTCCCCCCAAAATCAACTTATAGCTCTACAATATGAAAATGATTTATCGTATATTATTAACAGGAATAAGCTGCTCAGTTTCACTTTTTAATCCTCATAGCTTGATATGTATTTGATGTTTTTCAACGTGCTCCAACAATAAAGTCTTTAAATGATGTCATTTGCTTATAAATCCAACAAGAAAAGCTAAAAGTTGACTCTCAGCATTTTCTTTGCCTTCTTCATTTTGTGGTTGATTCTGACCTACATAAATTCCCTGAAATGAGTCAGGTTACTTCCAAATAGCTTAGCATTCCAAGCACTTCATATAGCCTGCACAATACTTGTTCTTTGCTTAATTCTACTGCCAATGTGCTTTCCTATAAAAATGAGCCATGATTTTTTTTTGCCAGTAATAATATATGTGCTACAAAGGTAATATTGCAAATTTAATCAGTTCCCATAAAGAAACCAAACTATTTTATCTTGCCTAGTAGTATGTCTCTAAAGAAATATCTTTACGGAAATTGCATGGAGAGAGTCTTTTTAAGGACTAATTGTATGTGCAGAGTCACACATCATAGCCAGCAAAAGAATGAAGCAGTTTTCAGTTTCATTCACCTACTTAGTGTGTCTACCCAGGTCAACCATAATGAAAAAATATCTCCCCAGAACACAACCACAGCTTCATTTTCCTTGTCTTTCTGTAACAGAAACTCCAAGTTGACACAGATGGTAATAATAAGGAGGCAAATCCTGAAAGCTGCCAACTGCGTCATCCTAAACTCTTTCAACACACCTCATCTGAAACGATAACTATAATTCCTGTCCTATGTTGTACTCTGCTGCAGTGCACACATCTTTTAAAAATATTAAGGAAACCATTCAGAGAGCATTATTGGAAAATAAGAGAGGGCAAATATTCTGGTCAAACAAATAATGAGTTTTAATACTTCCCAGCAGTTACCTAAAATCCCAGCTGAATTTTAGAGTTTAAGAAGTAAATTGGGAGAAAGGGCTTGATGTCAGGGAGGGGGATGGACTTGGGTGAAAACTACTTTGGAATTAATAAATCCATGCAATGCTGTCTCCTGCCAAATTATCTGAAACACTTGACCATCTATAAATTCATGGCAGCATTTGTGAAAAGGCCCAATATTGGAAGTGAAAATATTTTAGGGGATATAGGTATGTAGATTATGCAACCAGACAAAGAATTTTTACAGAAAAAAAAATTTTGAAGGACTTAAAGTTTAATTGACAGGGCAGAAGATGTGGTTCAAAACACTATAGCATATGCTTTATTTAGCAAATGTGTCAAGGCTTCTTACAAATCAAATAATATATACTTAATATATTTTATAGCTCAGCATATATACTTTAAATTAAAAAAATTTAAAGTAAAATTTTGTTTTTTTTCTTGCTCACTCCTCATCTTGGGAATAGCCCTCACTCTTATTCTAGCTTTTGATTTAATTGGTCTCTTTAGGATTGAATTTTTTTCTGTTCTCTGAAATATAGAGGAAGCTCAAAACTAACTGGCCAGATAAGCTATGTAATAAATAACTTTGTAAATGAGTAACACTCCAGGTGATTCAAATTTAAGCTTAATGAACATCTTTAGGTAAACACAAGAAAGACTGTCAGGGAAGATGGTCAAGAAAATATAATTAGATCCAAGATACAATAAGAGAGGTCAAGTACATGCTTTGATTTTGTTTATAGATTTTTTGTTATTATTATTTATTACTTTATTATTGATTGGTTTATATAAGCACCATTGTTACAAAAATTGTTCATTGTTATGTTTCAGTCATACAATGTCCATGATCCTTTTAGCTACTTTAGTTGTGACTCTGGTTGGAATCTGGTGCCTTATATGGTCTCCCAAGTACTCCAAGAGTGGTCCCTATGAGCAGAACCAGGAGTAAGCCCTGAGCAAGACCAGGTGTGGGCTCCCAAAATAAATAATAACAAAGAATGGAATGAAGAAAAGTATCATTTATTAGCAAGAATAATATTTGTTATGCAGATTTAAATCTGGTGCCTGGTCCATTCAAAATTTATTGTTACTTAGTGCAATCTTCTGAGTTCTAAAAAGGACATAACATAAAAGTGAGAAATTGTCTTTACAAGCATAAATGTTCTTTATATAAAATAGCAAGCACTATATCAAGTCTTTACCTTTCAAAATAGTAAACTGAAAATAACCCTCTTGCTAAAAGGCATATTTTGGGATTGCTTGTTCTTTCATCTTCAACTTAATTTCTTAAAAGCTGAGAACTGTTTTGATTAGGGTAGAGAAATGAAGATATCTAAACACTAGGAGAGAGAATGACTTAATGTTGGCTTGAATATATAATAGAATGGCCAGAAATAGAGGACTGTCACATTTTAGGTGAAAATGTGACACTAACTTTGAACAATATGAATTCTCTAACATTCTACTGCAGTAAAAAGATCTACAATTGCAATAAAAAGCTGGATTGCATCATATCTAAATGAGAACAGTGATGAACAAAATAGATTCCAATGACATATTGATTTAGTTCATAGAAAACTCTGTTGGGCTTGTGATAAGTGATTTGTACTCTTGAGGTCATAGAGAAAACTTGAATATTGCCACAATTTCCTTTTATCTGAATTAATTTTAAACTTGTTATGCTTTGGGATATTTAATTAATAAGAAATTTTATAATACATTTGGAATGCATTATATTTATATTGTATTCTGTGTAATTATATTATTTAATTATAATATACTTTTTAAATTAATGAAAATTTTATTATCCTAATTTGTTTGACAAATTGGTCCAAGAATTCAACTTCAGAGTGATAAAGACCAAACGCATTAATTGCATGCTCATTATTTAACTCAGAGATTCAAAAAACAAAAGGGAAAAGCATAGAAATATGTACACTTTTAAGTAACTTTTAATGTTTTCCTTAAGTGGAGAAAAATAAATGAAAGAATAAGCTAAGCATTAAAGAAGGAATCAACTTAACTTTCTATTCTGGATTGAATAATGCATTGAATTCTACAATACATTGAAATGTAAGTGTAAAATAATCTATGTGTCCATTAGTGTATATTCGGAAAAGGGTCTACTAATATATATGTTTACAATCAGACACAGTATAAGTGTCTAATATACTATATAAGTATATATAAATATTTAATTTCTATATAAATAAATCAGATATTTAAAATGATCAAATCCATTTGCAACATGTATAGAACTCCACATATCTCTGAGACTTGAACTCATTTAAGTATTTGGGAAGAAAGAGATTTGGCCTTTTTCATTGAGTGAGATATATACCCCATAATTTTGTCAAAAGTGCCTATTATATAACTGGGAAAATGAATAGACATTATGCTCATCCTGAATTGTTTTCATTTATGCTTCACTGTTATTTTTTTAAATATATGCATATAATTGGTTGAGTAGTTTTAAGTTTGGAAAGTGTCATATACTCCATGATGACATACACTGTGCAACCAGAAATTTTATTTAGAACCAGTGAAAAATGTATTTATATTACAGTGTACAATTTGCTTTAGGCCATTCTAATTCTAGTCCAAACTTCCACAATAATCCCAACTCCAAAAGTTTACTTCTATGTTTTTTCTCCTTTGTAATCAGCTACTGAAGTTAAAGAAAAAGTTGTTGACAACTTTTGCTTTAGGATTTTGATGACTAGGTATTTATAACCAATCTGAAAAATAGAATAAGTTTAAGAGAAAAAGTTTTAAAAAAATAACTGTAAAGGGCAGAAAGTTAGCAAAGCAACAACTGTGCCTTGCACAGTCAGTCATGGTTTGATTCCTGCTACCCCGTTTAGTATCCTCGCACTGCCAGGAGTGATCCCTGAGCACAGAACCAGGAGTAAACAAAACACATCCGGATGTGGTGAAAACAACAACGACATAAAAATTGTATGAAAAAGGAGTGAAAAAATCAAACATGTTGCATAAATGGCCTTTTCTGGGTAAGGGGTCACATCTCGTGACGCTCAGGGGTTACTCCTAGCTATGCACTCAGAAATCGCTCCTGGCTTGGGGGACCATATGGGACGCTGGGGGATTGTATTGCAGTCTGCCCTAGGCTAACGAGGGCAAGGCAGATGTCTAACCTCTTGTCCCATCACTCTGACCCCAATAGCCTTTTTTAATTATTATCACACTC